>NW_019945403.1:20305-30509 GCF_002910315.2 Salvelinus sp. IW2-2015
GTTTAGAAGATGTTCTTCTGGGCCTCGGTCCGCCTGGTTGAATCCTGGTGGTGCTGTAGGGTAGGATGGGAGAGGGTATCAGTACCACTGGATGGCTGTGCTGTCAGCTGAAAGAGTTCACAACGCAGACTGTTAGCTAATGTTTGCCAAATGTGTACTGTTTTCTGTTAGCTTTTGTAAACACAATGTGCTTTCTAATTCAGGTATCATTGAAACAGAACAAAATGGTATCAGTTGAATACCAATATCAGTTGAGAGCGGTTTAATTAAAGCAATTGCTACTGACATTTGAATGTACGTGTTAAAATCGTTCAACAAGCAAGTTTAAAAAACAGTTTTCAAAAGCCAATACAGTATACGCCTGTTGAACACATCTGATCCAAGCTGATCCCAACGGAGCTAGACAAGGACAATCACTGAATCAAACATTACATCGATACTGTCTAGAGGCAAGCACATTGTCTGCCTAAAAAGTCACACAGACACACCACACCACACACAACATAATGGATGTCCACAGATATTTTTCTGAAAAGTTTATCTTAAAAAGATGTCAACATTTCTTAAACACAGGTGTGTCCTAACAATAAACGCTTTACCAAGGTGAAGCAGACAGACAGACAGACAGACAGACAGACAGACAGACAGACAGACAGACAGACAGACAGACAGACAGACAGACAGACGGACAGACAGACAGACAGACCGGACCACAGACTCACCGTACCACGGACAGACAGACGGAACACAGACTCACCGTACACAGAGAGCAACCGGAACAAAGACTCACGTACCCACAGGACAGACAGACCGGAACACAGACTCACCGTACCACAGGACAGACAGCCGGAACACAGACTCACGTACACAGGACGACACAGACTCACCGTACACAGGACAGGACACAGACTCACCGTACCACAGGACAGAGCAGACCGGAACACAGACCACCGTACCAGTGGCCCTGGTGACAGACAGACAGACAGACAGACAACAGACAACAGACAGACAGACAGACAGACAGACAGACAGACAGACAGACAGACAGACAGACAGACAGGACAAGACAGACAGACAGGAACACAGACTCACCGTACCACAGACAGATAGACCGGAACCACAGCTCACGTACCACGGTGGCCGTGACCAGACAGACAACAGACAGACAGACAGACAGACAGACAGACAGACAGACAGACAGACCGGAACACAGACTCACCGACCACAGGACAGACAGACCGGAACACAGACTCACCGTACCACAGGACAGACAGCCGGAACACGACGCACGTACCACAGACAGACCAGACCGGAACACAGACTCACCTTACCACAGAAGACAGACCGGAACACAGACTCACCGTCCACAGGACAGACAGACCGAACACAGACTCACCGTACCACAGACAGACAGACCGGAACACAGACTCACCGTACCACAGTACAGACAGACGGAAACCAGCAGCTCACCTTACCACAGGACAGACAGACCGGAACAACAGACCACCTACCACAGGACAGACAGACCGGAACACAGACTCACCTGTACCACAGGACAGACAGACCGGACACAGATCACCTACCACAGGACAGACAGACCGGAACACAGACTCACTCTACCACAGGACACAGACCGAACACAGATCACCTTACCACAGGACAGACAGACCGGAACAGACTCACCGTACCACAGGACAGACATACCGGAACAGACTCACCGTACCACAGGACAGAACAACCGAACACAGACTCACCTTACCACAGGCGACACAGCCGGAACACAGACTCACCTACCAGGTGGCCCTGGTGACAGACAGACAGAGCAGACAGGGCAGGCAGGCAGCAGCGCAGCAGGCAGGCAGGCAGGCAGGCAGGCAGGCAGCAGACAGACAGACAGACAGACAGGACAGACAGACAGACCAGACAGACAGACAGACAGACAGACAGACAGACAGACAGACAGACAGACAGTGTGGGCCCGTTGAAGTGCACTCTATAGAAATAGGTTCCATTTGCATGCAGACCCGTCCGTTAACATTCATGATGCATTGGATGTCAAGCGGTCTGAATATTCAGGCATCAGAGTCAGGTAAGGGAGGGGGAGAAGAGAGAGGGGGAGAGAGGGTGGGGAGGGAGAGAGAGGAGAGGGGTGGGGAGAGTGGGAGGAGAGTAGGGAGAGAAGGGGGGGTGAGGGGAGGGAGGGGAGAGAGGGATGGGGAGTGAGGGAGGGGGGAGAGAGAGGAGGAGGAGAGTAGACGATCTAAGGGGGCTCAGCTACACTAGTGTTGGGTTACGACTGGCTGCCGCAAGCGCTGTTTTCACAGCCATTGTACTTTCGCAAGGGCTCGAGGTATAGAAAGAGAGAGAGTGTGTGTGTGTGGTGTGTGTGTGTGGGTGTGTGTGTGTGTGTGTGTGTGTGTGTGTGTTGTGTGTGTTGTGGTGTGGCTGTGTGTTGTGTGGTGTGGTGGGTGTTTGTGTGTGTGTGTTGTGTGTGTGTGTTTGTGTGTGTGTGTGTGTGAGAGAGAGAAGAGAGACAACTTGTATATGAGAACAGAATGTGTGTGAGGTAAGAGAGGGGGAGAGAGAAGGGAGAGAGCGAGGGAGAGGGGGAGGGAGGAGAGAGAAGGGGGAGGGGGAGGGAGGAGAAGGGGGGGAATACAAAATAAACGTGTAAATTCTACATACATGTACCTATTACTTCAATTACTCGACTAACCGGTGCCCCTGCACATGACTCTGTACTGGTCCCCCTGTATATAGCCTCCATATTCACTCTGTACCGGTACCCTGTATATACCTCCATTCACTCTGTACTGGTGCCCCTGTATATAGCTCATATTCACTCTGTACCGTGCCCCCTGTTATAGTCTCCACATTGACTCGTACTGGTGCCCTGTTATAGCCTCCATATTCACTCTGTACCGGCACCCCTGTATACAGCCTCCACATTGATCTGTACCGGTACCCCTGTATATAAGCCTCCACAATGACTCTGGTACCGGCACCCCCTGTATATAGCCTACACATTGACTCCTCTAATACCGTTACCACCCTGTAATATACCTCCACATGACTCTGTACTTAAACCCCGTATATAGTCTCCACATTGACCTGTACCGTAACACCCTGCCATATATGAGTCTCCACATTATTCTGTACCGTAACACTGTATATAGTTCCACATGACTGACCGTAACCCCTGTATAAGTTCACATTGAACTCTGCTACACCCTGTATATAGTCTCATTGACTCTGGTACCGTAACACCCTGTATATTAGTTTCTACATGACTTCTGTACCGTAACACCCTGTATATAGTCTCTACATTGACTCTGTACCGTAACACCCTGTTATAGTCTCCACATTGACTCTGTTAACCGAGACTGCTTCCGTACCCCTGTATTATAGTCTCCACATGACTCTGTACCGTAACCACCCTGTATATGCCGTCTGTGTTCCGGTCTGTCTGTCCTGTGGTACGGTGAGTCTGTGTTCCGGTCTGTCTGTCTGTCTGTCTGTCTGTCTGTCTGTCTGTCTGTCTGTCTGTCTGTCCTTCACCTTGGTAAAGCGTTTAGTAGGACACACTGTGTTCTAAGAAATGTTGACATCTTTTTAAGATAAACTTTTCAGAAAAATATCTGTGGACATCACATTATGTTGTGTGTGTGTGTGTGTGTCTGTGTGACTTTATTAGGCAGACAATGTGCTTGCCTCTAGACAGTATCGATGTAATGTTTGATTTCAGTGATTGTCCCTTGTCTAGCTCCGTTGGGATCAGCTTGGAATCCAGATGTGTTCAACCAGGCGTATACTGTATTGGCTTTTGACAAACTGTTTTTTTAAACATTGCTTGTTGAACGATTTTAACAACGTACATTCAAATGTCAGTAGCAATTGCTTTAATTAAACCGCTCTCAACTGAATATTGGTATTCAACTGAATACCATTTTGTTCTGTTTCAATGATACCTGAATTAGAAAGCACATTGTGTTTACAACAAGCTAACAGAAAACAGTTAACACATTGGCAAACCATTAGCTAACAGTCTGCGTTGTTGAACTCTTGTCAGCTGACAGCACAGCCATCCCAGTGGTACTGATACCCTCTCCCATCCTACCCTACAGCACCACCAGGATTCAACCAGGCGGACCGAGGCCCCAGAAGGAACATCTTCTAACCCTTAAACCCATTGAGACGGCGGCCATTTTAAATGATTTGCCTTCGATTTTAGTTTATGTTTATTTTTGTTTGTTTGTTTAATTAGTACATGAATTAGTTTGCCTCCTGTTTTAGCTTTGTAATAAATACTTGTTTTGTGCATACTTCCCTTTTTGTTAATGTTGGTACTTTATTGTCTTGATGTTCTTACTTTAGATTGGAGTGAATGTTATAATATAAATTCAATAATCTCTATTTTATCTTAGTAAAATGGATGTTTTTTTTTATACAGCTTGATATTATAAAAAAGCAGCTCAGACATAGAAGATGTACAAATGGACTATAGCCACTGGGTTCTACCGTGCTGATATACCGTGCATTATAGCGAAATAATACACGTTCTAGAATGCCCCTCAGGCCAATCACGGTCAAATTAAGCAATAAGGCCCGAGTGTAACGTTCGTCGTTAGGAGAAAGAGAGGAGGACCAAAATGCAGCGTGATGATTATCCATTTTAATGAACACGAATAATCTAACAAAAACAACAAAACACGAGAACGAAACGAAACAGTCCTGAACKGTGAAAATAACAAAAAAAAACACAGGAACAGGAACAATCACCCACAACCCACAATGACAAAACAGGCTACCTAAATATGGTTCCCAAATAAGAGACAACGACTAACACCTGCCTCTGATTGAGAACCATATCAGGCCAAACACATAGAAATAGAACAAACCAGACATACAACATAGAATGCCCACTCAGATCACACCCTGACCAAACAAAACATAGAAACATACAAAGCAATCTATGGTGAGGGCGTGACACCGAGAGGATGTGGTATATGACCAATTTATCACGACTATGGGCCGTCCTTATGCACGACGCAACGCAGAGTACAGCGTGGATAAAGCCCTTAGCCGTKGTATATTGGCCATATACCCCAAACCCCCGACGTGCCATATTTTGTATTATAAACTGGTTACCAACGTCATTAGAGGAGTAAAAATATATGTTTTGTCATACCTGTGGTATACCACGTCTGTCAGCCAATCAGCATTCAGGCCTCGAACCACCCAGTTTATATGAATAAATATTGCATTTCAAATCATTGCATTTTTCCTCCGTTCTGGGCTACAATGCATATTTCATCAGGCCAGTGAAATATTAAGCACACTTACAATGTTATATTCTCTCTCTCTTCCAAAGGGACATTACTGTGTTGTATTTCAACAATATACATCAGACAGATGAGTTGTTACTGTTGTTTTGTTGATTCAGCTGATCTCTACTGTTGTTTTGTGATTCAGACTGTAATCTCTACTGTTGTTTTGTTGATTCAGACTGGAGTCTTACTGTTGTTTTGTTGATTCAGCTGGAGTCTTCTGTTTGTTTGTTGATTCAGATTGGAGTCTCTACTGTTGTTTTGTTGATTCAGATGAGTCTCTACTGTTGTTTTGTTGATTCAGACTGGAGTCTCTGTTTTTTGTTGATTCAGACTGAGTCTCTACTGTTGTTTTGTTGATTCAGATTGGAGTCTCTACTGTTTGTTTTGTGATTCAGACTGGAGTCTCTTCTGTTGTTTTGTGTGATTCAGACTGGAGTTCTTCTGTTGTTTGTTGATTCAGTTGGAGTCTCTACTGTGTTTGTTGATTCGACTGGAGTCTCTACTGTTTGTTTTGTTGATTAGACTGAGTCTCTACTGTTGTTTTTTTGATATTCAGATTGAGTCTCTACTGTTGTTTTGTTGATTCAGACTGGAGTCTTATCTGTTGTTTTGTTGATTCAGACTGTGGAGTCTCTACTGTTGTTTTGTTGATTCAGATGGAGTCTCTCTGTTGTTTTTGTTATTCAGATTGGAGTCTCTTCTGTTGTTTTGTTTGATTCAGATGAGTCTCTACTGTTGTTTTGTTGATTCAGATGAGTCTCTACTGTTGTTTTGTTGATTCAGACTGGAGTCTCTTCTGTTGTTTTGTTGTTCAGACTGGAGTCTCTTCTGTTGTTTTGTTGATTAGACTGGATTCTTTCTTTGTTTGTTTTGTTGATTCAGATGAGTTCTTTTGTTGTTTTGTTGATTCAGACTGGAGTCTCTTCTGTTGTTTGTTGATTCAGACTGGTATCTTCTGTTGTTTTGTTGATTCAGATTGGGAGTTCTTCTGTTGTTTTGTTGATTCAACTGAGTCTCTTATGTTGTTTTATTGATTCAGATGAGTCTCTACTGTTGTTTTGTTGATTTCAGACTGGAGTCTCTTCTGTGTTTTTTTGATCTCAGACTGGGTCTTTTTGTTTGTTTTGTTGATTCAGACTGGTCTCTACTGTTGTTTTATTGATTCAGATGTATCTTACTTGTTGTTTTATGATTCAGATGAGTCTCTACTGTTGTTTGTTGATTCAGATGAGTCTCTATGTTGTTTTGTTGATTCAGATGTAGTCTCTTCTGTTGTTTTGTTGATTCAGATGATTCTTTCTGTTGTTTTGTTGATTCAGACTGGAGTCTCTTCTGTTGTTTGTTGATTCAGACTGGAGTCTCTTCTGTTGTTTTGTTGATTCAGATGGAGTACTTTTTCTGTTGTTTGTTGATTCAGACTGGAGTCTCTTTGTGTTTGTTGATTCAGATGAGTCTCTATGTTTGTTTTTTGTATTCAGACTGGAGTCTCTACTGTTGTTTTGTTGATTCAGATGAGTCTCTTTGTTGTTTTTGTGATCCAGATGGAGTCTCTACTGTTTGTTGATTCAGATGGTCTCTAATGTTGTTTTGTTGATTCAGATGAGTCTCTACTGTTGTTTTGTTGATTCAGATGAGTCTCTACTGTTGTTTTGTTGATTCCGATGAGTCTCTACTGTTTTTTTTTGTTATTGTATGTTAATTTGTTTTTGTTTATTGCTGTTGGTGGTTTTGTTTGATTGGCTAATTACTGGGCTTGTATAGTGATAATTACGCAGGCTGTGACGTGTGATTACGCAGGCTGTGGGATTACTGGTGTTTGATTCATAAAGCTCGTCATTGCTCTGAGGAGAAAAAGCTGCATGCTAATGGCCTCCTCTTGATGTTCTCTCTTCTTCCCTGACCATAATGATAAGGTGAGGGAAAGACTAGCGTCTTTATTCATGAACACTGATGGATGAGGAGATGGTTGTGTTTACGGGTTGGGAAGTACACGGACATCTAATACAATCTTAACCACTACGCTTAATATTTACCCTAAACACAAATCTAAGCTGTGTTTGAATAATCTTACTAAACCAAACTATTTGTGATGTGAACTGAGTATAGAGTATGCTTTTTTGGTCATTGTCTGGATATAGTTAGTATGCCAAAAGTTCCAGGATGTCGTACTACATTCACTAAAATACAAAGTATACAAGTAGTGGATAATATTTCTGTGCTTTTAGGGCCCATAGTGCAATTCTTCAGAAAACATTTTCAGATTTGAAGAAAATTGCAAAAAATATACAACTGAAGTCCAATGAGAACAGATACAAACTTGTTACTTTAACTAATTATGTTGAGCTATTTAAAACTTCTTATGGCTGCAATCCCATCAACGGGATGATATGACAACAGCCAGTGAAAGTGCAGGGCGCCAAATTCAAACAGAAATCTCATAATTAAAATTCCTCGGACATTCATGTGTCTTATATAATTTTAAAGGTAATCTTGTTGTTAATCCCACCAAAGTGTCTGATTTCAAATAGGCTTTACAGCGAAAGCACCACAAACGATTATGTTATGTCACCGCAAAATCACAGACAAACACAGTCAATTTTCCAGCCAAAGACAGGAGTCACAAAAAGCAGAAATAGAGATAAAATGAATCACTTATCTTCATCAGATGACACTCATAGGACTTATTGTTACACAATACATATATGTTTTGTTCCATAAAGTTCATATTTATATCCAAAAACCTGAGTTTACATTGGCTCCATGTTCAGAAATGCCTCCAAAATATCCAGAGAAAATGCAGAGCCACTTCAAATAACATAAATACTCGTCATAAACTTTGATGAAAGATACATGTTTTTCATAGAATTAAAGATACACTTGTTCTTAATGCAACCGCTGTGTCAGATTTCAAAAAGCTTTCCGGCAAAAGCACAATATTCAATAATCTGAGAACAGCGTTCAGCCACAAAGAAAGCCATACAGTTACCCGCCAAATTGTGCAGTCAACAAAACTCATAAAAAAGCATTATAAATCTTCACTTACCTTTGCTGATCTTCGTCGGAATGCACTCCCAGGACTCCCACTTCCACAATAAATGTTTGTTTTCTTCGGTAAAGTCCATCATTTATGTCCAAATAACTATTTTTGTTAAGGCGTTATGGAAACACATATCAAAAACACTGGTGCAGGTCGAGCATGACTTCAAACAAAAACTTCAAAAAGTTATATTAAAGGTCRAAGAAACATTTCAAACTAAGTATAGAATCAATCTTTAGGGTGTTGTTATCATAAATCTTCAATWAAGTTCCAACYGGAGAATTCCTTTGTGTCTAGAGAAGCAATGGAACGCAGGTCGATATCATGTGGAATGTGCGTGACCAGGAAATGGCTCTCTGCTAGTAACCTGACTCATTCAGCTCTTATTCATCCCCACAACACAGTAGAAGCCTCATTCACGTTTCTGAAGACGGTTGACATCTAGTGGAAGCTCTAGGAAGTGCAACTTCATTCATATCCCACTGTGAATTCAATAGGGCCTGGGTTGAAAATCGACCAACCTCAGATTTCTCACTTCCTGTTTGGATTTCTTCTCAGGTTTTTGCCTGCCATATGAGTTCTGTTATACTCACAGACATCATTCAAACAGTTTTAGAAACTTCAGAGTGTTTTCCAACCAATACTAATAATACTATGCATATATTAGCAACTGAGACTGAGGAGCAGGCAGTATACTCTGTGCACCTCTGGGCACCTTTCATCCAAGCTACTCAATACTGCCCCCGCAGCCACAATAAGTTAATAAAGTAATGCCTTTTCAAATAAGTTACCTTACAGACGACACCATTCTGTATATATCTGGCCCTTCTTTAGACACTGTGTTAACTAACCTCCAAACAACCCTCAGTGCCATACAACACTCTTTCCGTGGCCTCCAACTGCTCTTAAACGCTAGTAAAACTAAATGCATGCTCTTCAACCGTTCGCTGCCCACACCCGCCCGCCCGCCTAGCATCACTACTCTGGACGGTTCTGACTTAGAATATGTGGACAACTACAAATACCTAGGTGTCTGGTTAGACTGTAAACTCTCCTTCCAGACTCACGTTAAGCATCTCCAATCCAAAATTAAATCTTGAATTGGCTTCCTATTTCACAACAAAGCAACCTTCACTCATGCTGCCAAACATACCCTCATAAAACTGACTATCCTGCCGATCCTTGACTTCTGAGATATCATTTACAAAATAGCCTCCAACACTCTACTCAGCAAACTGGATGCAGTCTATCACAGTGCCATCCGTTTTGTCTCCAACGCCCCATATACTACCCACCACTGTGACCTGTGTGCTCTCGTCGGCTGGCCCTCGGTACATATTCGTCGCCAAACCCACTGGCTCCAGGTCATCTATCTAGTCTTTGCTAGGTAAAGCCTCACCTTATTGTCAGGTTTTGGCCAGGACTGTTCAGGTTTTGKTCACTAGATGTCCCCCTTGCACCTTTTTTGTACCTTTTGTTTTTCTTGCCCTAATTATTGTTTGCACCTGTAAGTCATTCCCTTGTTAGTATTTAAACCCTGTGTGTTCCTCAGTTCCTTGCTCAGTGTTTGTATGTTAGCACCCAGCCCCAGCCTTTGTGATCATTTTTCTCTTGTTGGATTTTCCAGAGGTTCTCTGGTTTTGTTCTCGTGTATTTTTGGATTGGTCTTTTGAGGTTTGTTTTTTCCCTTGCTGTTTTTACCACTTTGTGGATTTTCTTTGTATTTTGGAAGATATCTATTTTTTTATTAAACCACCATCTCAAGTACTGCTGTGTCTGCCTCATCTTCTGGGTTCTGCCCATTATTAGTGACTGTTTCTCGCACCGGGTCCTGACA
>NW_019945403.1:30534-46281 GCF_002910315.2 Salvelinus sp. IW2-2015
AGAGAGGGCTGGTTTGAAAATGAATAGAGAATGGAGAGAGGGTTGGTTCTGAAAATGATAGAGATGGAGAGAGGTGGTTCTGAAATGATAGAGAATGATGGAGAGGGCTGGTTCTGAAATAGATAGAGAATGGAAGAGGGTTGGGGTTCTGAAATTAGAGAATGGAGAGAGGGTCTGGTTCTGAAATGAAGAGAGATGGAGAGGGGTTGGTTCTGGAAAGGATGGTAATTAGAGAATGGAGAGAGGCTTTCTGAATGTCTGCAGATAGAATGAGAGAAAGAGAGAGTTCTGGTTCCTGAAGTGATAGAGAATGAGGAGAAGTGTTCTGGTTCTGAAGTGATAGAGAATGGAAGAGGTTCTGGTCTGAATGGATGAGAAGGTTTGGTTCTGAAGTGATAGAGAATGGAAGGGTTTGGTTCTGAAAGACATGGGGAAAACGAGGGGGGATGCGTGGTGGAATTCAGAACTGCTGCGGGCTGTTTCCCCCCTCCTCCTCTGGCTCTTTCCCCTCTCTCCTCTCTCTCCTTTCCCTCTCCTCCTCTCTGTCCTCCCTTCCCTCTCTCTCCTCTGTCCCTCTCTCTCCTTTCCTCTATTCCTCCTTGTCTCCTTTCCCTCTCATCTCATCCTCTCCTTTCCCCTCCTCTTCTCTCCTTCCCTCCCTCCTTCTCTCCTTTCCTCTCCTCCCTCTCTCCTTCACCCTCTCGCTCCTCTATCTCTCCTTTCCCCTCTCCTCCTCTATTCTCCTTTCCCTCTCCTCCTCTCTCTCCTTCCCCCTCTCTCCTGTCTGTCTCCATTCTCCTCTTCTTCTCACCTTCCTCTTCTCTCCTCTCCTTCTGTCTCCTTTCCCCCTCCTCCTCTCTCCCTTCTCTCCTCTTCTCTTTCCCTCTCTCTCTCTCTCCTTTCCCTCCCTCTTTCCTCTCCCTGCTCTCTGCCCTTCTCCTCTTCTCTTTCCCTCTCTCCTCTCTCTCCTTTTCCCTCCTCTTTCTCCGTCTCCTTCCCCTCTCTCTCATCTTTGCCCGTCTCCTCATTCCTTTCCCCTTTCTCCTCTCTTTTCTTTGCCACTGCTCGTCCTCCTCTCTCATCCTTTCCCCTCTCCTTCGCTTTCTTGACTCCTTCCCCTTTCCTCCTTTCTGGCCTCCTTTCCACTCTTCTCCTCTCTCTCTCTCTCTCTCTCTCTCTCTTTCCCTCTCCTCGCTCTTTCTCCCCTGCGTTCTTTCTAAGTATTGTGACTAGTGTAGTGCGTGTGCATATGAGTGTGTCACTGAAACCCCAATGAGCCTTCACGCAATGCCCCTTGTCAACGTCACGGTGTGTGGTGTGTGTTGTGTGTTGTGTGTGTGTGTGGTGTGTGTGTGTGTGTGTTGGTGTGTGTGTGTGTGTGTGTGTGTGTGGCCCCTGAGGCTCATAAAAGTGTCAGTAAAAATACACTCCGTCTTTTCATTATCGCATCAGTAACCTGTCTCCATAGCAAGAACAAAGAAGAAGAGAGGAGAGAGAGGAGGGCAGAGAGAAAGAGGAAAGTGAGGAGGAGGAAGAGGAGGAGAAGGGTTAGGGGAGAAGGAGAGGAAATAGGGAAGGTGTGAGAGAGGGGAGGGCAGAGAGAAAGAGGAAAGCGAAAGGAGGAGAGGGTAGGAAAAAGGGCAGAGGAGGAGGAGTGTGCGAAGAGGGGAGGTGAGGGAGTAGGATCAGGGAGAATGAGGGAAGATGAGAAGGGGAGGGAGATGGAGGATGTGCAGAACATGAGAGTTATGGAAGTATTCATTAAAGATTGACAGTGTAGGCTTTTTTTAACATGGGCCAGGCTTCTAATATGACCATTCTAACAGCTTTCTTTAACATGGGCCAGGCGTTCTAATATACATCTAACAGCTTTATTTAACATGGGCCAGGCTTCTAATATGACCATCTAACAGCTTAATTCAACATGGGCGAGGCTCCTAATATGACCATTCTAACAGCTTTATTTAACATGGCCAGGCTTCTAATATTGCCATCTAACAGCTTTTTTTAACTTCTTTGGCTGCAGGGCAGTATTGAGTAGCTTGGATGAAAAGGTGCACCAGAGGTGCCATATTCAACGGCCTGCCTGCTCAGTTGGCCTAATTATATGCATATAATTATTCAAGTTGGATGAAAACACTCTGAATTTTCTAAAACTGTTTGAATATGTCTGTGAGTAAATCAGAACTCATATGGCAGGCAAAACCTGAGAAGTTCATTCCGGTTTGAGTGTTTCTGAGGTGTCAGATTTTCAACCATGCTCTCAATTGAAAATGACAGCGAGATATAGAGAGTCAATAGAAATTTGTCTGATGACTCAATGTGAAGGGGGGCCGAAGGAGACAGGAATCACTTCCACAGGCTGATCACGCATTGAACACGCGGCCTTCACATGAGTAGAGACGTCTCCGTTCCATCGCTCTTCTGAAGTCAATGTAATTCTCCGGTGAACTATTCAGATGTATGTTAACAACATTCTAAAGATTGATTCAGTAAATCGTTTGACATGTTTCTAACTGACTGTTACGGAACTTGGGACATTTCATTCATCACGTTATAGTGGAGGCGCTTTCTGACTTTAGAATTGTTTACCGAAGGCGCGAACCAAAATAGCTAATTGAACATAAATAACGGACATTTCCGAACAAATCAGGCATTTATTTTGGACCYGGGATTCCTAGGACTGCATTCTGATGAAGTTCATCAAAGGTAAGGAAACATTTATCATGTATTTTCTGTTTTTTTTTTTAGATAAAGCTTTCTTTTTTAGATAAAACTATCCTAAATATGTCACCAAATAATTTATTTAAACAGACTGTTTTGTAGTAGCCTCAAACGTAGCCTGAACAGTAGTTAGCAATAGTTGAACAGTTTTCAACAAATGCTTTCTTCGAAAATGAAGGAGAAGCAAGAGAGAAATAGGTAGAGCGAGAGAGATTGTCATTTCTTTCCATTTTCAGTCTCACTTACTTAGCTAGCAAATGCAGCTAGCTAGTTTAGCCTACTGAAACAGCCTGCTCAAACAGAGGGATGCTATGTTAGCTAGCTGGCTTTGACTTTCCAAAAGAACACTGAAACTCTTCCGAGTCAAGGTAAGCTTTTGGCTTTACTAATGTTTTGCCACCGGGCCCCCGGTGTAACCGCTTACTGACTGTACACTGTACTGCATGATTGTAGCAGGTTTACTAATGCGTTAGTTCTATTAGCTATGTTGACTAGGACGTAACTTTAGCTAAWATGGGGACATCGATGTAGGCTGTGTAGCGGTTTGGCTTGGAAAGTTTTTTTTGCCTGGTCACATACAGCTGATGTGTTGTGCATTTAAGTCCACAAGCGAAGGGAAAAGGTGAGAGGAAAAGAGACGTGAGAAGGAATACAACGTGGCTGCTATGAAAGTGAACTGTGTTTACACGTGTTCAGGGGTGTATTCATTGCGCCAATTCTGTTGAAAAACACTTCTTCAATGGAAGCAAACTGGGATAAACATACCTGAATCTGTCCAATGGAAACTCTCGTTTGCCGGTAGAGAGCCATGCGTCCTCTGAAACGCGAGCCTGCCAAGCCGCACTGCTCACTTGACACACTGCTCACTTAACCCCGGGAGCCAACCGCACCAATGTGTCGGAGGAAACACTGTCCAACTGGCGACCGTGTCAGCGTGCAAAGTGCCTGGCCCGCCACAGGAGTCGCTAGAGCTCGATGGGACAAGGACATCCCTGCTGGCCAAACCCTCCCCTAACCGGGACGAGTCTAGAACAATTGCGCTCTGCCTCATGGGTCTCCCGGTTGCGCCCGGCAGCGACACAGCTCGGGATCGAACCCGGATCTATAGTCACACCTCTAGCACTGTGACACAGTGCCTTAGACCGCTGTGCCACTTGGGAGGCCATTTTCTTCCTTTTATCTCTGCATTGTTGGTGAAGGTCTCGCGAGTAAACATTTCACGGTAAAAGTCTACACCGGTTGAATGTTGCGCATGTCACAAATACAATCGAATGTAGACGTACACACACACACTGTTACACACACACACACACACATATCAGACAAGTCAGTATGTGGTGTGTTTACCTACGTAGATACAGTATATGACTGAAATACATGTGCCTACTGTATCTAGTTCTGTTGTCATCTCCTTCACAGGATTGTAGTGATTGGATTGCAATCTGATGGAGACCCGTTGTTCTGCTGAAGATGTTCCATGGTCTCCTGTGATGACTTGGATACATCAGCTTTCAACAGCGTGTTTGTGTGTGTATGTGTGCTTGTCACTGTTTGACTTGTTGCGCATGTCACAAATACAATCGAATTTAGACGTACACACACACACACACACACACACACCACACACAAACACACACACACACACACACACACTTCCTGCCGGTAATCATAGTCAAATCTCTTTTGTCAAGCAGAACACAATTCCTAAATTATATTTTTTACCGACCGGCTCGATGTAGAGACATTTGAAAATATGTTTTTTTTTTACATTGGATAAAAGTAGATTCAGAGCTAGAACATTTGATTTCACTGCTGCAGAAGAGAACAGTCATTCTACTTTGAACGTTTATATATTTGTAACTTCACTTTTGAGAAAATGGCCTTGAATCGTTTTGGTACACCTACTGGAGAGCTCTTCTTTGTTTACACCCATTCATCGGCTATGATTCATCGGCTATCATCGGACACTTAATGATCGGCTATGAAAAGCAAACACATTTATTCCTGATTATTATTTGACCACCTGCTGGTCATTTATGAACATTTTGAACATCTTGGCCATGTTCTGTTATTAATCAACACCCGCACAGCCAGAAGAGGACTGGCCACCCCTCATAGACTGGTTCCTCTCTAGGTTTCTTCTAGGTTTTGGCCTTTCTAGGGAGTTTTTCCTAGCCGCCGTGCTTCTACACCTGCATTGCTTGCTGTTTGGGTTTTAGGCTGGGTTTCTGTACAGCACTTCGAGATATTAGCTGATGTACGAAGGGCTATATAAAAATAAACTTGATTTGATCATCGTTCCACCCTCTTAAGCCTTTGCCCCACCCATCTCATTAACTTCTTATGGCTGAAGGGGCAGCTTGAAGGAGTAGCTTGGATGAAAGGTGCCCATTGTAAACGGCCAGCTCTTCAGTCTCAGTTGCTAATATATGTATATTATTAGTATTGGATAGAAAACACTCTAAAGTTTCTAAAACTGTTTGAATCAAGTCTGTGAGATTAACAGAACTCATATGGCAGGCAAAATCCTAAGAAGTTCCACTTCCTGTTTGGATTTTTTTCTGGGGGTGCCATATTTTCAACCAAGCTCTTATTGAATATAAAGAGAGATATGGATGGGGTTTCACTTCCTACGGCTTCCACTAGATGTCAACAGTCAATAGAACTTAGTCTGATGACTCTAATTTGAAGGGGATTCGAGGGAGACAGGAATGAGTAACCACTGCCATGAGGTGCCCACGCATTGATCTGGCTCCGTTCCTTCTCTCCATTGAAGTCGATTTAATTCTCCGGTTGGAACGTTATTCAAGATGTATGTTAACAACATTCTAAACATTGATTCAGTACATCGTTTGACATGTTTCTACTGACTGTAATGGAACGTTTGGACATTTCGTCACGTTATAGTGGTCACGCTTTGAGACTTTGGTTAGGGTTTTTGGTAAACAATTCGAAAGTAGCTAATTTGACATAAATAACGGACATGAACGAACAAATCAAGCATTTATTGTGGACCTGGGATTCCTGGGACTGCATTCTGATGAATTAATCAAAGGTAAGGAAACATTTATCATGTATTTTCTGGTTTCTGTTGAGTCCAACATGGTGGCTAATTTGGCTAATCATCTGAGCTCCGTCTCAGATTATTGCATGGTTTATATTTCCGTAAAGTTTTTTTGAAATCTGACACAGCGGTTGCATTAAGGAGAGGTATATCTATAATTCTATGTGTATTACTTGTATTATCATTTATATTTATGTTGAGTATTTCTGTTGAAACGATGTGGCTATGCAAAGTCACTTGTGAATCTAAAGCCTCAATATAAACTCAGACTTTTTGATATAAATATGAACTTAACCTCTTTGGGCTGCAGGGGCAGTATTGAGTAGCCTGGATAAAAGGTGCCCATTTCAAACGGCCTCGTACTCAATTCTTGCTCGTACAATATGCATAATATTATTATTATTGGGTAGAAAACACTCTCTAGTTTCTAAAACCGTTTGAATTATATCTGTGAGTAAAACAGAACTCATTTTGCAGCAAACTTCCTGATAGGAAGTGGAAAATCTGAAATCGATGCTCTGTTCTAGGGCCTGGCTATAAATGTGCTTGATATTTATTAGTATACATGCACTTCATACGCCTTCCACTAGATGTCAACAGGCAGTGAGAGAGGAAATTGAGTGTATAACATGATCTAAGGTCGAATAAAAGCTCTTGGCATGACGTGACCCCAATTTCCTGTTTTCTGGAAACTGCGAGAAGTGACCTGGTATTGCCTTCTGTAAAGCTGTCGTTATAGACGACTAATATCTCCGACTTAGATTTTATTTTATACATGTGACAATATCATCGTAAAGTATGTTTTTTCTATATAGTTTTATTCGATTATTGAATTTTTTTCAGGACGTTAGGCGTGTTGCTTTGTCTGCGTATGTTCAGGAAGGAGAGCTTCGCGCCACTTTGCTAGCTTTCCGTGCTAATTGACTGGAGAAGAGGACATTCTAAATCCAAACAACGATTGTTCTGGACAAAGGACCCGTGTACAACATTCTGATAGGAAGATCATCAAAAGTAGGACCCATTTTATGATTGCTATTTCATATATATGTCAAACATGTGAACTAGTAGTTTCGCCCAGATTTTGGGCACGCTCTCGCCATAACGTAAACTGCATGTCGTAATGAAGTTATTTTAGAATTCTAACACGGCGATTGCATTAAGAACAGTGTATCTATCATTTCCTATACAACATGTATTTTTTAGTAATGTTATGAATAGTTATTTGGTCAGGATATGTGAGTGTCAGAAAAATATCCGGACGTTGTGGGAAAAAGCTGCTACGTTAGCACAATGTATAACCACTGATTTCAGCTCTAAATATGCACATTTTCGAACAAAACATAAGTGTATGTATAACCTGATGTTATAGGACTGTCATCTTATGAAGCTTATCAAGGTTAGTCAAAAATTATATATCTTTTGCTGGTTTGTTATGATCGCTAACTTACGATCGCTAACTTTTGCTGCTGGTAAATGGTTGTGTTTCTGGCTATTGTGGTAATGCCTATATTGTGTTTTCGCTTGTAAAACACTTAAGAATCGGAAATATTGGCTGGATCAACAAGATGCCTGTCTTTCATTTGCTGTACACCATGTATTTTTTCAGAAATGTTTTATGATGAGTATTTAGGTATTTGACGTTGGTGTCTGTAATTACTCTGGCTGCTTCGGTGCTATTTCTGACGTAGCTGTGATGGTAGCTGCAATGTAAAACGATTTTATAGCTCAAATATGCACATTTTTCGAACAAAACATAGATTTATTGTATAACATGTTATAAGACTGTCATCTGATGAAGTTGTTTCTTGGTTAGTTTGGTTGGTTTTGTGCATGCTACCTGTGCTGTGAAAAATGTCTGTCCTTTTTTGTATTTGGTGGTGAGCTAACATAAATATACGTGGTGTTTTCGCTGTAAAACATTTTAAAAATCGGACATGTTGGCATGAAAGATAAATCTTGTAGATCCAGCCATCATTTCCGATTTTTTAAATGTTTTTACATTTTAAACATAATATGTATTTCTATTCTAACCACAATAGCCAAACACACAACCGCATATTTTCACCCCTGTTTCCACCACATAGGTATCTTTCACAACATTGACAAAATAGAGATAAAATTAGTGACTAACCAAGAAACAAATTCATCAGATGACAGTCTTATAACATGTTATACAATACATTTATGTTTTGTTCGAAAATGTGCATATTTGATGTATAAAT
Source organism: Salvelinus sp. IW2-2015 (assembly GCF_002910315.2). NCBI lineage: Eukaryota > Metazoa > Chordata > Actinopteri > Salmoniformes > Salmonidae > Salvelinus > Salvelinus sp. IW2-2015. The sequence continues at coordinate 38,545 of NW_019945403.1, forward strand.
CATAGTTTTACATTGCAGCCACCATCAAAAATAGCACCAAAGCAGCCAGAATAATTACAGAGAGCAACGTGAAATAAAAAATACTCATCATAAAACATTTATGAAAAATACATGGTGTTACAGCAAATGAAAGATAAACATCTTGTGAATCCAGCCAATATTTCCGATTTTTTAAGTGTTTTACAGCGAAAACACAATATAGAATTATATTAGCTTACCACAATAGCCAAACACACAAACTTACTTTTGCTGAGCTTCCATCAAACTGTTGTACAAGGAGTCCTATTTCCAGAATAAATCGTTGTTTGGTTTTAGAATGTCCATTTCTCTGTCGAATATGCGCCACAATGCTAGGCAAGGTTGCTAACATTCCCATCCTCTCTTGGCGCAACGAACGGAAAACTCCAAAAGTCCCAATAAACGTTGAATAAAATGATAAAACTCGGGTGAAAAAAACCTACTTTATGATGTTATTATCATATGTATTAAATAAAATCAGAGCCGGAGATATTCGCAGTGTATATACCGAACGCTTTTCAGAAGACAAGTGCGAGGTCCCTCGCGCACCGTCGAAAGACTGGACCTGTCACTCCAAAAGCTCTTGTTCGGCCTCAGATCAAGCTAGACACCCCATTCCACCTTACACTGCCTGTTGACATCTAGTGGAAGGCGTATGAAGTGCATGCATATCGATAAATAAAAGCCAGTTGAATAGGCAGGCCCTGAAACAGAGCCTCGTTTTCAGATTTTTCACTTCCTATATGGAAGTTTGCTGCCAAATGAGTTCTGTTTTACAGATATAATTCAAACAGTTTTAGAAACTTGAGAGTGTTTTCTATCAATAGTAGTAATAATATGCATATTGTATGATCTAGAACAGAGCACGAGGCCGTTTCATTTGGGCACGATTTTTCCAAAGTGAAAACAGCGCTGTAACGGTGTTCCTCTCTCTCTTCATACGAAGAGGAGGAGTAGTGATTCGACCAAGGCGCAGCGGGTTGTGAATACATAATGAATTTATTTGAACACGACGAAAAAACAAAACTATACTTGAACAAAACTAACAAAACAAATAAACGATGCAGACAGACCTGAACACGAACTTACATATAACGTGAAGAACGCATGAACAGGAACAGACTACATAAAACGAACAAACCGAAAACAGTCGCTTGGTGCACGACACAGACACGGAAGACAACCACCCACAAACAACAGTGTGAAAACACCTACCTTAATATGACTCTCAATCAGAGGAAATGAAAAACACCTGCCTCTAATTGAGAGCCATATTAGGTCACCCTTTAAACCAACATAGAAACAGAAAACATAGAAATGCCCACCCACACTCACGCCCTGACCGACTAACACATACAAAACAACAGAAAAATGAGTCAGGAACGTGACATAACCCCCCCTCAAGGTGCGAACTCCGGGCGCACCAGGACAAAGTCTAGGGGAGGGTCTGGGTGGGCATCTGACCACGGTGGTGGCTCCGGCTCTGGACGAGGTCCCCACCCCACATAGTCAATCCCAGCTTCCGTTTCCCCCTACGACTGACCACCCTCCTATTCCACCCACTTAATTTCCTGGGTAACATCGAGACAAGGGGCAGCACCGGGATAAGGTAGTTCAGGACATAAGATATAGCACAGGACAGAGAGGTAGGTCAGGATAGAGAGGTAGCTCAGGATAGAGGGCAACTCCGGACTGAAAGGCTGCTCCGGACAGAGAGACAGCTCTGGACTGAGGGGCAGTTCTGGATTAATGGCCGCTCTGGGCTGAGCGGCAGCTCATGACTGGCTGACGGCTCTGGACGCTCATGGCTGGCTGACGGTCTGGACGCTCATGGCTGGCTGACGGCTCTGACGCTCATGGCTCGCTGACGGCTCTGGACGCTCATGGCTCGCTGACGCTTGGACGGTCATGGCTCGCTGATGGCTCTGGACGGTCATGGCTCGCTGACGGCTCTGGACGCTCATGGCTCGCTGACGGCTCTGGACGGTCCATGGCTCGCTGACGGCTCTGGACGGTCATGGCTCGCTGACGGCTCTGGACGGTCATGGCTCGCTGACGGCTCTGACGGTCATGGCTCGCTGACGGCTCTGGACGGTCATGGCTCGCTGACGGCTCTGGACGGTCATGGCTTGCTGGCGGCTCTGGCAGATCCTGTCTGGTTGGCGGTCTGGCAGATCCTGTCTGGTTGCGGCTCTGGCAGATCCTGTCTGGTTGGCGGCTCTGGCAGATCCTGTCTGGTTGGCGGCTCTGCAGATCCTGTCTGGTTGGCGGCTTCTGGCAGATCCTGTCTGGTCTGCGGCTCTGGCGATCCTGTCTGACGAAGGCTCTAGCGGCTCCTGACTGACTATCGGCTCTGACGGCTCGGACAGACGAGCGGACTAATGGCTCGACGGGGCTAGATGCTAGACGGATGGCTCAGATGGCGCTGGGGAGACGGATGGCTCAGATGGCGCTGGGGAGACGGATGGCTCAGATGGCGCTGGGGAGACGGATGGCTCAGGTGGCGCTGGGAGACGGATGCTCAGATGGCGCTGGGGAGACGGATGGGCTCAGATGGCGCTGCGGAGACGATGGCTCTGGCTGATCCCGTCTGGCGGAAGGCTTTGGCTGCTCCTGTCTGGCGGAAGCTCTAGCGGCTCCTGTCTGGCGGAAGGCTCTAGCGGCTCCTGTCTGGCGGAAGGCTCTGTAGGCTCATGGCAGACGGGCGGCTTTGCAAGCCATGGCAGACGGGCGGCTTTGAAGGCTCAATACAGACGGGCAGTTCATGCGGCGCTTGGCAGACGGACAGTTCAGGCGCCGTTGGGCAGACGGCAGACTCTGGCCGGCTGAGACGCACTGTAGGCCTGGTACGTGGTGCCGGAACTGGAGGCACCGGACTGGAGACACGCACTTCAAGCCTAGTGCGGGGAGCAGACAGGGCACACTGACCTCTCGAAGCGCGACTATAGGCTGTGCGTGGTACCGGCACTGGTGGCACCGGGCTGAGTGCACGCACATCAGGACGAGTACGGGGAGAAAGAACAGTGTCGTACAGGGCTCTGGAGACGCACAGGAGGCTTAGTGCGTGGTGCCGGAACTGGAGGCACTGGGCTGGGAGACACGCACCATAGGGAGAGTGCGTGGAGGAGGAACAGGCTCTGGAAATGCCACTGGAAGCCTGGTGCGTGGTGTAGGCACTGTTGGTACTGGACTGGGGCGGGGAGGTGGCGCCGGAAATACCGGACGTGCAGGCGTACTGGTCTCTTGAGCATTGAGCCTGCCCAACCTACCTGGTTGAATGTCCCGGTCGCCCGACCAGTGCGGGGAGGTGGAATAACCCGCACCGGGCTATGTAGGCGAACCGGGGAACCATGCGTAAGGCAGGTGCCATGTATGCCGGCCCGAGGAGACGCACTGGAGACCAGACGCGTTGAGCCGGCCTCATGACACCTGGCTCAATGCCCAATCTAGCCCTACCAGTGCGGGGAGGTGGAATAACCCGCACCGGGCTAAGCACACGTACAGGAGACACCGTGCGCTCTACTGCGTACACCGGTGTCTGCCCGTACTCCCGCTCTCCACGGTTAGCCTGAGAAGTGGGCGCAGGTCTCCTACCTGCCCTTGGCCCACTATCTCTTAGCCCCCCCCAATACATTTTTGGGTAGTACTCACGGGCTTTTCGGGCTTCCGTGCAAGACGCGTCCCCTCATAACGCCGGTTCCCTTCTCCGTTGCCTCTGCTCTCCTCAGTGCTCCAGCTGTTCCCATGGGAGGCGATCCCTTCCAGCCAGGATCTCCTCCCATGTGTAGCAACCTTTACCGTCCAAACATCCTCCCATGTCCATTCCTCCTTCTTGCGTTGTCCCTTCCTCCCGTTACACCGCTGCTTGGTTCTGGTTATTTGGTGGGGTGTTCTGTAACGGTGTTCCTCTCTCTCTTCATATGAAGAGAGGAGTAGTGATTCGACCAGGCGCAGCGGTTGTGAATACATAATGAATTTATTTGAACACGACGAAAAAACAAACTATACTTGAACAAACTAACAAAAACAAATAAACGATGCAGACAGACCTGAACACGAAATACATATAACGTGAAGAACGCATGAACAGGAACAGACTACATAAAACAAACAAACCGAAAACAGTCCCGTGTGGTGCACAGACACAGACACGGAAGACAACCACCCACAAACAAACAGTTGAAACACCTACCTTAATATGACTCTCAATCAGAGGAAATGAAAAACACCTCTAATTGAGAGCCATATTAGTGCCCTTTAAACCAACATAGAAACAGAAAACATAGAAATGCCCACCCACACTCACGCCCTGACCGACTAACACATAAAAACAACAGAAAATAGGTCAGGAACGTGACAAGCGCCCTATTAAGAAGAAGTTAACAACAGGATTACTTTAAAATGATATAAGACACATGAATGTCTGAGGAATTTTAATTATGAGATTTCTGTTTTTTGAATTTGGCCCCCTGCACTTCGACTGGCTGTTGTCATATCGATCCCATTAACGGGACTGCAGCCATAAGAAGTTTTAAGGATTCACATGTGAGGCCATGTGCTAAACAGAGTGAGTGAGGTGGTGTAGTAAACAACCAAAGATTTCAAGACTAAAAGTGGTGAAGTAGTAGCCTACAATAAATAAAAACTCCAGGTTAAAATACACTTTATCTWGTCCTTGGCCTTTATCCTAATCTGACTTTGGTGCAGGTCGTGTTGTCCTTCACATGACTGCCTGGTAAAACACACATTATATCAAATACATTCAAAGTTTATTTTTCACATGCACAGGATACAGAAGGTGTAGACAATACATGGTTATTTGAATAGTAGCACTATCAAATATAGAACGTGTCCAGGTAAATATTGTATGAATATTTTATAATTATTAGATGATTCTTACCTAGACACACTTGTCTAAATTGATGGGTCATGTGAAGGAAATGCTATAACCACCCCTCAGCCACATCTAGCTTAGTGAATGGGTCACTATTGTCAAAGTGAAGTTTTAGCTAAACAATTAACCTAACAGTGCTTTGAAGACAACTGAGAACTTGGAAAAATATGAGGTCAAATCATGGTCGGAAATCCGGGACTCTAGAAAGAGGCCCAAGTTCCCGAGTTGGAATTCCAAGTGGGATGACAATTCAAAATGATTTTTTCCCCAGCAGGTTAAATGTTAGCTAGCTAGCTAACATTAGGCTATAACTAGCAATTCAAATAGCTTTCGGAGATACAAATAATATTACTACCCAGATCACATAACACATAACATAACATAACAACACATAACTTTAGCTAGCGAGCTTCTTAAGGATCATACCCTTTTGTTTTCTTTTTTTGTTGTTGCCTAAAATGACATACCCAAATCTAACTGCCTGTAGCTCAGGACCTGAAGCAAGGATATGCATATTATTGGTACCATTTGAAAGGAAACACATTTGACGTTTGTGGAAATGTGAAAGGAATGTAGGAGAATATAACACATTAGATCTGGTAAAAGATAATACAAACAAAGAAACATGTTTTTTCATTATCTTTTGTACCATCATCTTTGAAATGCAAGAGAAAGACCATAATGTATTTTTGTCCACTAGTTGGCAGAAGTGTATGTGCAAAGAGTTAGACTGATCCAATGAACCATTGCAATTCTGTTCAAAATGTTTCATCAAGACTGCCCAAATGTGCCTATTGGTTTATTAATACATTTTCATGTTCATAACTGTGCACTCTCCTCCAACAATAGTATGGTATTATTTCACTGTAATAGCTACTGTAAATTGGACAGTGCAGTTAGATGAACAAGAATGTMATATTTGGGCCAATATCGGATATGTCTATGTCCTGGGAAAATGTACTGTCATTTACAACCTCATGCTAATCGCATTAGCTTACGTTAGCTCAACCGTCCCGCAGGGGGACCCATCGATTCTGTAGAGGCTAGTTAACAATAAGCCTTAAAACCTTTTCTCAATATAGGGGGTGCTGTTTCAACATTAGCATTTATCGTCTCCAAATTAAACTGCCTCATACTCAATTCTTGYTCATACAATATGCATATTATAGTTATTATTGGATAGAAAACACTCTCTAGTTTCTATAGCCGTTTGAATTATGTCTCTGAGTGAAACAGAGCTCATTCTACAGCACTTTTCCTGATATGGAGTGAGATTTCAGACATTTTGGCCTCTGGTCCCAGGTCAGTTTTAAAGTCCCTGTAAATCTTATGAGGAWACAAACACTGCCCATGCCTTCCTCTAGATGTCAGTAAGAGGTGACAATTTGAATGGAGTCGATTGCGCAATCAGGGCCMGTATAAAACAGAAAAGACCGGATGTACCGTTCTTTTCCYGCTGCGCCTCACGCAAGRTGGACGTCGGACTCTCTCTCTTTCCAAGCGTTGGTTTAGCCACTTATATATCGCCGGTCATGTTTTTACTCGTTATAGGTGTTAAAAACATCATAAGGTAGTTAATTTAAACCGTTTTATAGCAATTTATATCCGTTTAGTGCGATTTTGAGGCATTGCTTTGTGATGCACATTGAAGCACCGCAAGCCGGATAATTACAGAGACCGACGTCAATTACCAAAGAATCATCCTAAAACATTTCTGAAATACACAGCCTACAGCATCGAAAGACACAGATCTTGTGAATCCAGAAATATTTTCAGTTTTCTAAGTGTTTTACAGGAAGACACAATATGTAAATCTATTAGCTACCACGATAGCAAAAGATAATCTTTTTTTCTCCAAATTTTTTTCCTGCATCAGTATGCTATACAACGACTAAATAAAGATATATATAGCCACTAACCAAGAAACAACTTCATAAGATGACAGTCTGATAACATATTCATGGTATAGGATAGTTTTTTTTTAGAAAATGTCGGCATATTTTCAGGTATAAATCACAGTTCTACATTGCAGCTGCAATCTGAAATAGCTTGGAAGCAGCCGGAATAATTACAGAGACCGACGTCAATTACCAAAATAACATCCTAAACACTTCTGAAAAATACACAGCCTACAGCAATCGATAGACACAGATCTTGTGAATCCAGACAATATTTCAGATTTTCTAAGTGTTTTACAGCGAAAACACAATAAATCGTTATATTAGCATACCAATGGCAAACGTTACCCGAGCATTGATCCAAGCCAAAAGAGGATAACGTAATCATTGCCAAAATGTATTAATTTTTCACTAACCTTCTCAGAATTCTTCCGATGACACTCCTGTAACTCATTTTACAACTATACATATAGAGTTTGTTGAAATGTGCATATTAGCCACAAAAAACGTGGTTATAACATGACAATACTAGCAAAACTAGCCTGAAATGTCGGCCTCCATTTGGCAGTGATTGGCGTAATGAATAACTAATCGTAAACTTGACTAAAAATAAGGGTGGACAGCAATCGAAAGACAAATTAGTTCTAATGCATCGCTGATTTACATTTCTAAAAGTATCCTTACTGTGCAATACAGGGTCGCCAAGCGAAGCTATACAAAAAAAAAATTGCGGAATGTGCGTAAATATGCGTATAACATTTTTCGACAGAACAACGATTTATCATCATAAATAGTTCTTACTGTGAGCTGTTCTTCCATCAGTATCTTGGGCAATGTATCCTTCTGGGTCTAATCTTCTTTGGTCGAAAGCTGTCCCTCTGTCCGTCGAAATGCCCACTAACGTTCGACCGGGACCCGAAACGTGCC
>NW_019945403.1:46511-53611 GCF_002910315.2 Salvelinus sp. IW2-2015
CAGAGAAGACTGTGTGAGGCCGGGACCAGGACTGATCAACGTCAGCCAGGAGGACGTACCGTGACCTGTACATGTTCCTGTAGATGCACTCGTTCATGATGGTCAGCTGGCCGTTGAGGTGGATATCCCCTTCCAGCTCCTGCCTTCCACCCAGTAGAGGGCTTGAGGAAGTGGTTGATGGGCCAGCCAATCACCTCCAGAGTGCCCTCCTCTGCGTAGTACTGGAGGACCTTCTCCAGGTCAGGTCCACAGCTGGTGAGGTAGAGGACAACCCTCCGCACCCCCAGGAGCTTATAAAACTCCATGGTCTGGACAAACTGTTGGACGTTTTGTAGTCTCCAAACATGCTGACATGCACACGGTGAGGTAAAAGGGGAAGTCCTCCTCCCGTCTTCTCCGGTTCTGGATGCTCAGAAATGTCCGGTTGAGGGTGTCCTGGATGTCGAGGGATGTGCCGAGAGAGACGTGCGTGGCGTGGCATCCTGGTTCTTCGAGGCAAAGCATGTCTGCGGCCACATACGGGTAACCATAGTGGACGCTGTGCGTTACGACAGCAGCTGGAGCGACCTGGGGCGTGTCCTGAGCAGCACAACACACAGTACAGAGACATGGCGGTCTCTGTTAACCATGGCAATGATGCGTGTGCCCCCCTTCCTGTGGTCCTGGTATGCAGACACCATTAGATGAGTTGAACCCTTGACTGGTGTTATAGTCTCATTGGCTGTGTGAAGAGGGCAGGTAGAGAGAACAGGGAGGAGGAAGTGAGCTTGAGTAGAGTTGGTCCTGAAAGTCACCAATGGGGAAGACAGTGTGACACATACTGTGGCAGACAGACACAGGATGATCAAAACCACTTTCCATTTCTGACTCCTGGATTGGTGCACGTCAGCCATTTGATCTGTTGGAGACCTATAGGAGGATCATGTCACAATCAACAATACGATGATACAACAACATCATCATCATATCATCACAACATCCTCACTATCCTGTCATAATCAAAACATTGACATGGATATTATCAGTGATGCACTGAACAATCAGACAGGGAAAATCAAGGCAACTGGCTTTCAATCAGCCTAATCCATCTGGTCCACCCCAAACATATATCTGATATCTCCATACTTACATGTTGGCTGTGTGATCCCCACCTCCTGGTCTGTTCTGTCATTCAGTGGGGCTGTAGGGGAGTCTCTCATCTCTCTGTTGTCAGGAGTTCAGGGGGCAGTCAAGAGATTCAGGCTCTGGTCCAGATGATCGTGCTGCTCTTCTTCTCAACATCCCAGGAAAATGAAGGGGGCTCTGACGGCCATCAACACAGGTTACATTAACACTATACTGCTGACCTCAGTCTACATGGCATCATTCTGACAGCAACATTCTAACAGTGTAATTAATACATTTTATATTCAGCATGCAAAGCAAAAATAATCATTTGGTTGTGTTTATGAAGGCCTTGGGTAACAACATTAGAATACCATTTTATTTTATTTTAAATAACACAATAGCATTTTCATTAGTTTATGTCACTGTAGGCTGTATGTACAAACTAAAAACACAAAAAACACAAACATTCAAGCGTACATCAATTTCATTGGGAGTGACTTTGTTAAAACTATGAAACAGAAAGCATATGTGTTGGAACATGGTAACAGATTATTTTTATAAAACAAATTAAAAATTAAAATACCTCAACCACCCAGTCAAGTCAAGACCGCGGTCAAATGATGACAACATCAGTAGCCTAAGCATCAATTATAAGGGCCAAGTGGCCTTGATAAATAGTGAAACTCAATAATGGCATTGTAATGAGTATAAGTATCACATGACAGCGGTCAATAATAGTCAATTATTGTCAGCTTGTGCTTGTGTGTATTCACCAATGGCATCAGTTGTATTTATTTAGCTGTTATCCTTGTTCTAACAGATGGCAAAATCGTCGTAACTTTCACTTGCTTGTCACACTTTGACATACTTTGTTTGGTTGTAGTGTGTAAAAGTTTCCTGTTTCTCTTTATTGTGTCCCTGTCTCTGTCATTCTGTGGAGTACAACGGCTGGTAAGGTGCCTTATTTGCCAAAGGGGGAGCTCCCATCTCACTTTGTCATCGGTCCGGCCAGACTTTCTTTGTACTTTGCAATAAAGGAGAAATTGTCCTGGTGACAATCCTCCCCTTACCAAGGTAAGGTTCCACAAGCCTCATCACCACATTCTCTGACACTGCTCACCTGCTGCCTGATGTTGATATTTTGTAAAATTCGCCATGCTCTCACTGTGTAGCCTACTCCGAGAGAGACAGTTGATTGAATTTTCTCTGCACAAAAGGCCAATCTTATTGTTTGATTAGATTTAATAAGGAATAAAGAAGAGGATTATGAATGTGCTGAAACCTGCTAAATCAGTAGAGTACAATGGAAACCATAAACATTTTGAAAACAGTTGTCTCCACCCACTTCAAACTGCTTTTCAACCCAGACCTTAGAACCTGTCACATTTCCACCTAGAGACATGTGCACCCAATATATCATATTTATTATAATAATAAATAATAATAATACAAAATCTTATTCTTATTAATGATGATGATATTAATAATAATAATAATGGACACAAATAATAATAATTAATACAATAACTCTTATTCGTATTAATGATGATGATATTAATAATAATAATAATGGACACAATAATAATTAATAATACAATACTCTTATTCGTATTAATGATGATGATATAATAATAATATAATGGACACAAATAATATAATAATACAATACTCTATTCGTATTAATGATGATGATGATATTAATTATAATAATTATAATAATAATAAAGCTGTAACATATGACTATTTAAATGTAATATACCATACTGTCATTATTTCAATAGGTTTACATAAATGTAATACATTTTAATAGGCTATTCTTCATATTTCAATAGGCTATTTTAATACATTGAAATATACATTTTAACCTGAATGTTTTAATCATAAAGTGCAAGTATGCACTCAATTAATTTGGGAATACAAATTCAAAACTATTGAATTGAATTACAATTTCTCTTGGCAAAACATTAGATCAAGACAACTTTTGCCCACATCAATTATGATTTCTGACAATCACAATTAAATGATTTAATCCAATAAAAAATGTGTACCCACCCTGAATACCAGCCTGGTCTCATAGACCAGACGTAACATAGTAAATGTAAATCGAAAACTCAAATCGTATGATATTTTATGTTTGGTATTTGGTATTTATTAGGGATCATTAGCTGTTGCAAAAGCAGCAGCTACTCTTCCTGGGGTCCAACAAAACATGAAACACAACACAGAATGACATAATACAGAACATCAATAGACAAGAACAGCTAAAAGACAGAACTACATAAAACAAATTAAAGCACACGTAGCCTACATATTCAATGCATACACACAAATATCTAGGTCAAATAGGGGAGAGGCGTTGTACCGCGAGGTGTTGCTTTATCTGTTTTTAAACCAGGTTTGCTGTTACATAAGATATATGGTTAGTTAAGGCAATAACAAAAGTAGGGTGGTTGGTCAAGGTGGATGGGTAGGCATATAACACGACCGTCTAGCAACCCAAAGGATGTGAGTTCAAACCTCATCACGTACAACATTAGCTAATTAGCAACTTTTCAACTACTTACTACTTTTTAGCTACTTTGCAACTACTCAGCATGTTAGCTAACCCTTCCTCTAACCCTAACCTTAACCCTTTTAGCTAACCCTAACCCTTTTAGCTAACCCTTCCCCAAACGCGAACTTTAACGCTTTAACCTAACTCATGAACTTAACCCTAACCTTGAACCCTAACCCTAACCCCTAGCATAGCTAACACCAGCCAGATAGTTAACATTAGCGAACTATGTAGAATTTGTAGCATATCATACGTCTTGCAAATTTGTAACATATAGTACGTTTTGCAAATTTGGAACATATAGTAAGTTTTGCAGGTTCGTAACATATTGTACAGTTTGAAAAATTGTAACTTATAATACGAATTGTAATTTGTAACATACCATACAAAATGGGTGATGGACATCCACAATTTAATACATACCGTACGAAACATAACATATCATGCTAAATGATATGTCTCAGATATACATACAGAATAACACAAAATGCTCTGAGACCAGGTTGTGAATATCCCTCCTTACGTTATTGGCCCTATGACAAATATGAACTTACTTTAAGCTCTTTCTCTTTGTTGTGATGTTGTGAGGCTTCTTGTGTAAATTCAACCGATGATCTGTAGTAGCCTGTAGGGCTGCACTGTATGTTCCACCTCTGTGTTAGATAAGTGAATGATAAGCATCTACTGTTGGGACAACCTTTTGTGTCACAGCAAGTGAAAGCAAGGTTCGGTTCAAAATGGTCTGCCATGATTGAAAGTCATACACCCCTCCCTCCCCAAAGCAGGGACTCCATGAGCGATGTGGCCACACCTCTGAAGATACTGTAGCGTGAGAGAAATATTTAGGTACAATCCTGCATGCACAAGTTATCATGCCACTCCTTGTCATATTAAACAGAATGGAGAACAGACAATTTGATCCTGATTCGATAACCTTCACATCTATCCTCCACAATGTATGAAACTCCATCACATGCTATTGCTTATTACGCTATAGTACTCACCCTAGCCTACTGTACTAGCCCACTTCATACAATGGGTGGGTCTAATTCTGAATGTTTTTTTGTTAAAACTGCATTCCAGCCAGTGTCTATTCCACAAGTTACCACCGGCTAAATCTATGATGTTAAAATGCCGATTTTCCATCTGACTGCCAATCCACTGTCTCATCAGCCCAGCCAGGCAATTTATAACCTTGATCTCCACTATAAAACCATCTAGACACTATTTKTTTTAGACTAACATTTAGTTTTCAAAAGTGGAGATTTGTATAAACCTTCCTGTCTGTCTCTCTGACATTTTCAACATTGTTTCAATATTCAAATTCGATCTCCAGCTGTCCCATAGTAATGAACATCTCGGGAGTTGGGATGAGACAGACAGGCAGGCAGCTTTTCTCAGCCAGTCGAAAAAATGAATCAGCTTCATTTTTATGGATATACAGTGCTTTCAAAAGTATTCAGAACCCTTGACTTTTTCCACATTTTGTTGCGTTACAGCCTTATTCTTATTCTTTCTCCCCTTGTCTCCTCCTCTAGTTTCAACAATTTGAGGTCACAGGATAGGTCAAAACAAATCTGTGCAGCCAATGACAGGAGATGAAGTAAGCCACAGAATATAATATGCACATTTTGCAGCCACTCTTGTGCAATCCCAGCAGGAATCGACCCCAAAACCCTGGCATTGAAGCACCATGCTCTACTACTGAGCCACAGAGACCACATGTGATGTGAGTGATGTTTTTGGGGTGGAGGAACACAATCAGAAGTAATGGATACAATCATAGGGAGACCGACAGACGTCTGTCATCATACTATAGTCCAGGGTCTAGTGGGACTCAGGCTGGTATTTGTAAGGACAGGCTTCTGACCAACTATCGACTGAAGTCTGTTGACCAGTGACCACAACTCTTGAAAATATTGACTGCCGCGCCCGGTGCCCATTGCAAATCGCCTACAAAATGTCACTAGAGCCCAGCTATTCCATCTTCATTTTCATCTGGTTGATTTTATCACCATGTCCTTGGTGATATTAAACAACTCACCAGTGTAATGGTGTGCTGCAGGTTTCTGATCAGCCACGTCTGTAAACTGAAGTAAAACCTCACTATGTGGACCATCATATTCCCCCTGAAAGGTTCTACACGTCCTCACTAAATATCAAAGGGCTGTTATGCTCTCCTGCTCCCCTGCCATTCTTCTAAATAAAGAAGTATACAGGTAATAAGTCAATGTGCAAGAAGAATCATATGTGTCTGTACAGAAACACAGAAAGGTTCTATCAGTCAGAACCACTAGTCAGATCCTTGAACACATAAACGTCCCTAATTGTCATGGGTGTGGTGGAACTAAGCACCAGGAAGGCAGTGTTTTGTTTAATGCCTACATCAGAGGAGGGCTTGGTCACCATATGAGTGGCAACATCAATCAATTAATTTTATTTTATATAGCCCTTCGTACATCAGCTAATATCTCGAAGTGCTGTACAGACACCCAGCCTAAAACCCCAAACAGCTAGTAATGCAGGTGTAGAAGCACGTGGCTAGGAAAAACTCCCTTGAAAGGCCAAAACCTGAAAGAAACCTAGAGAGGAACCAGGCTATGAGGGGTGGCCAGTCCTCTTCTGGCTGTGCCGGGTGGAGATTATAACAGAACTATGCCAAGATGTTCAAAAAGTTCATAAGTGACAAGCATGGTCAAATAATAATCAGAATAATTTTCAGTTGGCTTTTCATAGCCGATCATCAAGAGTTGAAAAACAACAGGTCTGGGACAGGTGGCGGTTCCATAACCGCAGGCACAACAGCTGAAACTGGAATAACATGATGTGAAGGCCCTTCAGAAGACACTCACACCCGCACGCTAATGAGAATATGATCTGAAATGGAATGTGTCATACTGGAATATAATAACACACTGTGTGGCTTGTCCTCAGAACAGTGTTGACAAAGCTATACAGCTTTCTTAAGCAGAATATGGGTTGTTTTGAACAACACACACACACACACACACACACACACACACACACACACACACACACCACACACACACAACACACACACACACAACACACACACACACACACACACCACACACACACACACACACACACAACACACACACACACACACACACCACAAGGAACAACCATCTTGCAGCACTCAGCCCATCAGACCTTTATGTTAGAGTGGCCACACGGAAGCCCTTCTCAGTAAAAGGCACATGGCAGCTTGCTTTGAGTTTGCCAAAAGGCACCTAAAGACTCTCAGACCATGAGAAACAAGATTCTCTGGACTGATGAAACCAAGATTGTACTCTTTGTTCTGAATGCCAAGCATCACGCCTCGAGGAAACCAGGCGAAATCCCTATGAAGCATGGCGTAGCAGCATCATGCTGTGGGGATGTTTATCAGCGGCAGGGAGACTAGTCAGCATCGAAG
>NW_019945404.1:0-8629 GCF_002910315.2 Salvelinus sp. IW2-2015
AATCAGCAACAATGGTTGGTAACTGCCCTCGTAACAATGTTGGTAACGTCTCTGGTAACAATCACAACAATGTTAGTCACTGCCCTGGTAACAAGTTGGTAACAATCAGCAACAATGTTGGTACTGCCTGGTAACAATCAGCAACAAGTTGGTAACTGCCCTGGGTAACAATTGGTAACTCCCTGGAACAAATCAGCAACAATGTGGTAATGCCCTGGTAACAATGTTGGTAACTGCCTGACAATGGTGGTTAACTGTTGGTAACTGCCCTGGTAACAATCAGCAACAATATTAGTCACTGCCCTGGTAACAATGTTGGTAACTGCCCTGGTAACAATCAGCAACAATATTGTTTGAGAAAGTTATCTGTAACTTCTCACGTTGCATAAAACAAAATTCCCAAATGCATCTCTGTGCTCAGACAGAAAAAGAATGGCTATTTTGCTCCAAGGACTGACTGCTATATTTAGCAATCCTTGATGCTGCTTCTCTGTCTTTTGCTGACAGAAAAACAATGTGTTTATATGTGTGTGTGCACGCCTACTTGTGTGTGTGTGTGAGTGTGTGTGCACGCCTACTTGTGTGTGTGTGTGTGAAGGGGCAGGGATGGGAAAACCTTATTTTTCACTGCAACATAAACAAAGCTGTCGTCCACAGAGGGGCATTGATGTGATTTTATCTCTCTAGCTGCTTGACTTGGCCCTGCTTTTCCCTACAGAATCACATAGCAACGTTTTCCAATCTCTTCCCAAAGAATTAGCCTTACCACTTGTTTTTAACTACCTACATGACTACAGCTTAGCCTAATCATTAGTCTAAAAGCTCCCTTTAAGTAGGATCATGTAGGATCTAGTTTAAACACAGATAGGAACACTCAAACTCTTAAAGTCCCACAAGCCTTTGTTTTCATTCCTTTGCTGTTCCTCTTAGAAGAATGAAGATTGATATCACTACAACGTGTCCTCTCTGTCTCTTTCTCTTCTGTTTTCCTCTGCCTGGCTGCACAGCCATGTGTTTCTTCCTCTAACTTCCCCGGCTTAGACAATATACTACTGAGCAGTGGAGGCTGCTGAGGGGAGGACGGCTCATGATAATGTCTGGAACGGAGCAGATGGATTGTCATCAAACACATTGAAAACCACGTGTTTGATGTATTTGATACCATTCCACTTATTCCGCTCCAGACATTACCACAAGCTCATCCTCCCCAATTAAGGTGCCACCAACCTCCTGTGCTACTGGGTCACATTACAACAACTTGTTCTCTAACAACTTCCCCTGAACATCTGATTTCACAAGTCTCTGTTGTTTCTCCGAACAACAAACTGTGGAAGGAGAACATTATTAAAAGGGCTATCAATCCACAGCATGTGCCTCTGATAAGATCCTGTACAGAAAGTAGTGGGACCATGAACTTTGACAGTTACAAACCCATACATGCCAATAAGTCTCACCATAAAACGGTTGTCTATCCAATGGAGGGTATTGTCCTCTTCTCTTTCCCTCTGTTTACTCCCTTTCTCTGTCTTCCTGGGTCAATACAGCATACGCATCCCCTCTTCCTCTGTTCCTCTGGGTTTGTCTGGCTAAGTACCAGCAACAACAGACCCGTGCTGCTCCAGCTAACGTGTTCTAACCCCCTCCTTACAGTGTGCCTAGGCTGTCCGATAGATCACCACACCATCCTCCTCCCAGGTCTTTACATAGACAATGAACGCAAAGTCAGGCAGCAGGTTTGTCAGGAGGCAGCATGCTCTCACCCGATTACAGGAGATTTACAGGAGGATTAGAAGGCAAGAAACAGCGGAAGGAGAGCATTTCACCTGACAGGGTGGCTAGAAGCTGAGCAGGAGGGACTGCTCTCTCCCTCCCTCTGTCCCTCCAAGTCATTCTCAATCTCTCTCGTCCTCCCCCTTTCTCTGTCTTTCTCCCTCCTCTCTATCTCTCTCCTACTCTTCTACCTCTATCAGTCATTTTCCATATATCTTCTTCTGTCAGAGCCAACCTCTCCAAAGGTCTAAGATTAGTCCTATGATTTAATCACACATTATGTAAGTCAGTCAGTCTGTTGTAGTGTAATGGACCCGGTATGTGTGTGTGGGTGTACGCCCCGATCCCCTGCCCCCCTGTCCGGTTGTATAATCCCACTCCCAGTCTTTTTGTGACTGTGAACAGCTCCAGAGAAGTACACACAGGCTGGAGCCTGTTAGCCGAGCTGTTTTACCATGTGAAGCCATTGGAAGGGAAACAAACTAACCTGCTACTGAGAGACAGGGGCCTAGTCAGTTAATTGTTCCCATGATGGCATGTAAAGGACACACACACACACACACACACACACACACACACACACACACACACACACACACACACACACACACACACACACACACACACACACACACACACACACACACACACACACACACACACACACACACACACACACACACACACACACACACACACACACACACACACACACACACACACACACACACACACACACACACACACACACACACACACACACACAGAGGAAGGTAGAGGCACATGTCCGTCCACATTCACACACAACATGTTCACATAAAGTCAGGCCCGGCCCTAGCCTTTTGGGGGCCATAAGCAAGATTTGGTTGGAAGAACCCCCTACCTCGCGGGATATACATTTTAGTGGCCCCTCTCTTGATGACGTAGAGAAATATTTTAGTTTTAAAGGTAATTCCCTGCAATTCTACACATTTTGCCATGGGGCAGGGACAAGTTTTTGTAATTTTATGACACATTTCCTGCCATTCTACCCATTTTGCCATGACTTATGCCATGATAATGATATCTAAGTGAGAGTCACTAACAAAATCAATGGGGGCCTCCTGGAGGTCAGGGCCCCTGGGCACATGCCCTGTGTGCCCAGTCGGTATTCGGCCGMCTGGGTAGACAAACTGTCCAATCTAAAGATTGTTAGCCGGCATGGCGAATTGTGTGACTGTCAGTGACTGACGTAAGAGAAAAACTGCTGATGCACAACCACATGTTGAAATTGCACCTGGTGTATTCTACTATTCTAACTCTCAACAGTAAGTTGAGATGCGACTGAGTTCTTTAGCTTTATGCCTTATGCCCTGATCAGGGTTCACACCAGCTTAGCACAGAGCTCCAGTTACCAAGTAATGGAGAGAGAGCAGTCTGACCCCTGCTGGTTTTAAAGAGAATCACTACGTCTCCAGGACAGTCCTGTCCATTATATCAGGTGCTACAGGTGTTCAAAGTACATGCCGTATAGCAGACACTTTTATACAAAGCGACTAACAGCAGCACATTGGGTGACCCGAGAGGGAATTATACCACAATCCTGACGTTGAAAGTGGAATATTCTACCAACTTTACCATACAGCAACAGAAGGGTCCATGTCTTAGGATAACTGAAATAGACTGAGTGTACATTTCAGAGCACTGTTAAGCTGAGCCTTTTAAAACAGGCCTAAGGACATTAGCCACAACCGAAGGTACCTGTGCTCTCTGAGCTCTCTGCCCCTCCTCTCACTGAGGTGACCACGTGGACAATACGAATGCACCAACAACTACATTTACATAACTATGCCTATCATAGAGCGATGGAAGGGCAAAGCTTTTCCTTTTCAAAAACCCTGTAGCTATACTCATAAAATGAACAATAAAAGTATGTCAGATATCGCCAATTGAAGCCCCTGCTCTAACAACCTGTCAACACAGTGACAGGTTGAGATCTGTCAGTTGATCTCGTATTAAGAGTTAATTAGACAGACAACTGCTGACGCTAGCATCACCCCACTGCTGTTTCTGGCTTCCCTGTCAATTCTATCAAATGTCATTCGCCCATTTTTTWWWTTTTATTTCACCTTTATTGAACCAGGTAGGCTAGTTGAGAACAAGTTCTCATTTGCAACTGCAACCTGGCCAAGATAAAGCAAAGCAGTTCGACACATACAACAACACAGAGTTACACATGGAATATACAAACATACAATCAATAATACAGTAGAWAAAGTCTATATACAGCATGTGCAAATGAGGTAGGATAAGAGAGGTAAGGCAATAAATAGGCCATGGTGACAAAGTAATTACAATATAGCAATTAAACACTGGAATGGTAGAATGTGCAAGTAGAGATACTGGGATGCAAAGGAGCAAGATAAATAAATTAACACAGTATGGGGATGAGGTAGTTGGATGGGCTATTTACAGATGGGCTATGTACAGGTGCAGGGATCTGTGAGCTGCTCTGACAGCTGGTGCTTAAAGCTAGTGAGGGAGATAAGAGTCTCCAGCTTTAGTGATTTTTGCAGTTCGTTCCAGTCATTGGCAGCAGTGAACTGGAAGGAGAGGCGGCCAAAGGAAGAATTGTCTTTGGGGGTGACCGGTGAGATATACCTGCTGGAGCGCGTGCTATGGGTGGGTGTTGCTATGGTGACCAGTGCGCTGAGATAAGGCGGGGCTTTACCTAGCAGAGACTTGTAGATGACCTGGAGCCAGTAGGTTTGGCGAGGAGTATGAAGCGAGGGCCAGCTAACGAGAGCGTACAGGTTGCAGTGGTGGGTAGTATATGGGGCTTTGGTGAGTAGAGTGTTGGAGGCTAATTTGTAAATGACATCGCCGAATTCGAGGATCGGTAGGATGGTCAGTTTTACGAGGGTATGTTTGGCAGCATGAGTGAAGGATGCTTTGTTGTGAAAGAGGAAGCCAATTCTAGATTTAATTTTGGATTGGAGATGCTTAATGTGAGTCTGGAAGGAGAGTTTACAGTCTAACCAGACACCTAGGTATTTGTAGTCCACATATTCTAAGTCAGAACCGTCCAGAGTAGTGATGCTAGACGGGCGGGCAGGTGGGGGCAGCGATCGGTTGAAGAGCATGCATTTAGTTTTACTTGCATTTAAGAGCAGTTGGAGGCCACGGAAGGAGTGTTGTATGGCATTGAAGCTCGTCTGGAGGTTAGTTAACACAGTGTCGCAAAGGCCAGAAGGTATCAGATAGAGTGTCGTCTGCTGTAAGAGGTGGATCAGAGAATCACCAGCAGCAAGAGCACATCATTGATGTATACAGAGAGAAAGAGTCGGCCCAAATTGAACCCTGTGGCACCCCCATAGAGGACTGCCAGAGGTCCGGACAACAGGCCCTCCGATTGACACACTGGAACTCCTGTCTGAGAAAGTAGTTGGTGACCAGGCGAGGCCAGCATTTTCAGAAGCCAAGGCTGTTGAGTCTGCCGATAAGAATGTGGTGATTGACAGAGTCAAAGCCTTGGCCAGGTCGATGAATACATAGCTGCACAGTATTGTCTCTTATCGACATGGGCGGTTCATGATATCGTTTAGGAACCTTGAGGTGGCTGAGGTGCAATCCCATTACATTTACATTTACATTTAAGTCATTTAGCAGACGCTCTATGCCAGAGCGACTTACAATTGGGTGCATTCACCTTATGACATCCAGTGGGGGGAAACAAGGGGGGGCCAAACTTTTGACAATAGTGCATCTACAATCGTTTTAAGGGGGGGGGGGGGGTGAGAGAACGGATTACTTTATCTATCCTAGGTATTAAAAGTAATCCTTCTCCACCCCCCCCCCCCACCCATACCAGGCTCCGGAAACGAGATTGCATGGACGGAGAAGGTACGTGGTTTCGAAAACTGGTCGGTGATCTGTTGTTCAACTTGGCTTTCGAAACCTTAGTAAAGGCAGGGTCAAGATAGCTATAGGTCCTGTAGCAGTTTGGGGTGTAGTGTGTTCTCTCCCTTTGACAGAGGGGATAACACAGCTGCGCTTTCCAACTCTGTTGGAATCTCAGACGCACAAAAGATGGTTGAACAGGGCTAGTAATAGGGGTTGCCAACAATTACGGCGGATAAGTTTTAGCGAGGGTCAGATTTCTACCCGGCTGATTATTGTAGGGGTCCAGATTTGAGCTCTTTCAGGAACATCAAGCTATCTGGATTTGGGTGAAAGACAAATGGGGAGGTGGGCAGGTTTACTGTGAGGGCGGGGGGGGGGGGGGGGCTGTTGATCGGGTAGGGGTAGCCAGGTGGGAAAGCACAGGCCAACCAGTAGAAAAATGGTTATTGAAATGTTCAATTATAGTGGATTTATCGGTGGTAACAGTGTTTCCTAGCCTCAGTGCAGTGGGCAGCTGGGAGGAGGTGCTCTTATTCTCCATGGACTTTACAGTGTCCCAAAACTTTTTTGAGTTTGTGCTACATGATGCAAATGTCTGCTTGACAAAGCTAGCCTTTGCTTTCCTAACTGCCTGTGTATATTTGTTCCTAACATCCCTGAAAAGTTGCATATCACGGTGGCTATTCGATGCTAATGCAGAAAGCCACAGGATGTTTTTGTGCTGGTCAAGGGCAGTCAGCTCTGGAGAGAACCAAGGGCTGTTCCTGGTTCTACATTTCTTGAATGGGGCATGCTTATTTAAGATGGTGAGGAAGGCACTTTTAAAGAATAACCAGGCATCCTCTACTGACGGAATGAGGTCAATATCATTCCAGGATACCCGGGCCAGGTCGATT
This sequence comes from Salvelinus sp. IW2-2015, assembly GCF_002910315.2. NCBI lineage: Eukaryota > Metazoa > Chordata > Actinopteri > Salmoniformes > Salmonidae > Salvelinus > Salvelinus sp. IW2-2015. The sequence goes on from NW_019945404.1 coordinate 6,549, forward strand.
AGAAAGGCCTGCTCGCTGAAGTGTTTTAGGGAGCGTTTGACAGTGATGAGGGGTGGTCATTTGACCGCAGACCCATTACGGATGCAGGCAATGAGACAGTGATCACTGAGATCTTGGTTGAAAACAGCAGAGGTGTATTTGTAGGGCAAGTTGGTAGGATGATATCTATGAGGGTGCCTGTGTTTACGGATTTGGGGTTGTACCTGGTGGGTTCATTGATAATTTGTGTGAGATTGAGGGCATCAAGCTTAGATTGTAGGATGGCCGGGGTGTTAAGCACGTCACAGTTTAGGTCACCTAGCAGCACGAGCTCTGAAGATAGATGGGGGGCAATCAATTCACATATGGTGTCCAGGGCACGGCTGGGGGCAGAGGGTGGTCTATAGCAGGCGGCAACGGTGAGAGACTTGTTCCTGGAAAGGTGGATTTTTAAAAGTAGAAGCTCAAATTGTTTGGGCACAGACCTGAATAGTAAGACAGAACTCCGCAGGCTATCTATGCAGTAGATTGCAACTCAGCCCCCTTTGGCAGTTCTATCTTATCAGAAAATGTTATAGTTAGGGATGGAAATTTCAGGGTTTTTGGTGGTCTTCCTAAGCCAGGATTCAGACAGGGCTCGGACATCCGGGTTGGCAGAGTGTGCTAAAGCAGTGAATAAAACAAACTTAGGGAGGAGGCTTCTAATGTTAACATGCATGAAACCAAGGCTTTTACAGTTACAGAAGTCAACAAATGAGAGCACCTGGGGAGTAGTAGTGGAGCTAGGCACTGCAGGACCTGGATTAACCTCTACATCACCAGAGGAACAGAGGAGGAGTATGATAAGGGTACGGCTAAAGGCTATCAGGACTGATCGTCTGGTGCGTTCAGAGCAGAGAGTAAAAGGAGCAGGTTTCTGGGCGCGGTAGAATAGATTCAAGGCATAATGTACAGACAGAGGTATGGTAGGATGTGAGTACATTGGAGGTAAACCCAGGCATTGAGTAATGATGAGAGAGATATTGTCTCTAGAGACGTTTAAACCAGGTGAGGTCACCGCATTGAAGACATTCCACGGCTTATAAAAAGCTGCCTTTGCTGTTCTGTCAGATCAATTTTGCGGTACCAGTAAAATTATCTTTCAAAATAACATAATGCTGTTATTTTCACTAAACAAAAAATTCCATACCACAATAAGAGGTAGTCCCTATGGACAGAGGTACCATTTGGATACTATCATCTCACCAACTGGTTCTATGGCATAATAGTTAGAACTATGGACTCTGAATCTAGAAATCCGAGTGCAAATCTAGGTAGGACCAGCCTGGCTTTTGCATCTAATGAAGTGGGAGCAGTGAAGTGGCCAAAATACACATGCATTGAGTCCCTATTCACTACATACTGCAGTTCCAACCAGTACCAGATGGTGGCAGCAGTGTATGGTCCACCTGCACCAACCATATAGTCTATGGYTGCGACAACAGTTGGTTAGTAAGGATATGTTTACGTTTTCACAGTGGAAAGTAACTGAAAATTGGGGATTTTACTGGTTGAGAAGAAAATTTAATAAAGTTCAGCAYGTGAATTCTATTCTATATTTTTCCATTTTTGCAAACATCTTCCAAACCAGATATTTCCTGATGTTCCCATCCATGCAGATTCAGTTGTCTGGATGCAAATTCTTTCCAGAGTCCTAATGAATATTGAGGTTACAAAATAGAAGGAGACGACAGAGAGAGGGGGAGGGATAGAAGGAGGCGACAGAGAGAGAGAGAGGGGGAGAATGAGACGACAGAGGTGAGGGGACGGGATATTAAGGAGACGACAGAGAGAGGAGGAAAAATAGAAGAGAGCGACAAAGAGATGGGAGGAGAATAGAAGAGGCCGACAGAGAGATTAGAGAGGGAGGAAGAAGAGGCGACAGTGAAGGAGGAGAAATAGAAAGGGAGCCGGGACAAAGAGAGACGGGGAGGAATGAAGGATGGCGACAAAGAGAGGAGGAGAGAAAGGAGACGACAGAGGGAGGGGAGGATAGCAAGGAGACGACAGGAGGAGGGGAGGTAATCAGAAGGAGGCGACAGAGAGAGGATAGAAGGAGACCA
>NW_019945404.1:15301-22327 GCF_002910315.2 Salvelinus sp. IW2-2015
ACAGAGAGAGGGGGAGGGATAGAAGGAGATGACAGAGAGATGGGGAGAATATAAGGAGATGACAGAGAGATGGGGAGAATAGAAGGAGGCGACAGAGAGATGAGCAGGAATAGAAGGAGACGACAGAGACAGGGGGATGGATAGAAGGAGGCAACAGAGGGAGGGGGAGGGATAGAAGAGGCGATTTGGGATGGGAGAACTAAGTTTAGTGTCACAGAACTGGTTCTTAAGAGAGCCATGTGCAGGGCTAACATTAGACTCTTGGCAGTGTCCAGGACCAATCTTAACTCTGCTTGCCTCGGGCTTCCAGGGATCTGCTAGAGTATTTTCAGCTATGTGCCTGGCTGACAGACTCCCCCTTTCTCTTCTCCTCTCCTCACCCACATCTCTCCTGTCCTCTCCTCCTCCCCTTCTTTTCTCCTCTCCTTACCCACATCTCTCATCCTTCCCTTCTCTTCTCTTCTCCCGATCCCCATCCCCTTCCCTCCTTTACCCTCTCATCCTCCTCCCTTCACCTTTCTCCTCATCCCACTCTTCCCATACTCTCCTTCTCCCCTCCCCTCCTCATCTTCCTTCCCCTCCACCGTCAGAACTCAGCCTCTGGTTCTGAAGAGCAGAGCCACAAGTTCAGTGTTCTACAGCATCACCAGTGGAGAATCGGTCTGTTAGAGAAATCAGACCCAAATTTGTCAATGCCAAGGAGGCTCTGGCAGTGGAAGGGTAATGTGAACAAACTAGGGTTTTGGAGCTCTGTGTCTGTGTAGAGTTATGTGAGGAAGTATGTGTCTTCCTGACTCCAGACCAGATGAAAAGAGGAGGGAATCARCGATGTGACATACATTTGGATAGTCATCAAGCTATTAGGAGTGTGTCTGTGTGTGGAGGAGCGGATGTCATCAACCTTCTTTTCAACGTGGTTGACAAAGTTGTGCACAATGAGGGAGGAGGGAGGGGGAGGATGATTAAGGAGGGAGGAGAAGGTGGAAAAAAGTTTCCTAGGGTTAGAGGCAAAAGCCTGGAATTTAGAGTGATAGAAAGTGGCTTTAGCAGCAGATACAGAGGAAGAGGAGGTAGAGAGGAAGGATGATAGGATAGGTCCTGAATGGATGATAGGTCCTCTGGAAGATTCGTTTTCCTCCATTTCCGCTCAGCTGCATACAACACTGTTCTGTAAGCTCGGAGCACGGGGCAGCTACAGAGCACGGGGGAGGGTCGAGCCAGCCGGGAGGAAAGGGGACAGTACGAGTCATAGGATGCGAAAAGGGAGGAGAGTAGGGTCGAAGAGGCAGAATCCGGAGACAGGAGGGAGAAGGATTTAGCAGAAGGCAGAGATGATAGGATAGAAGAGGAAAGAGTAGTGGGAGAGCGAGAGTGAAGTTTGTGATGGCACATGACCATCTGGGTAGGGGCTGAGTGGTTAGGGTTGGAGGAAAGGAGACAGAGAAGGAAACAACATGACCATCTGGGTAGGGGCTGAGTGGTTAGGGTTGGAGGAAAGGAGACAGAGAAGGAAACAACATGACCATCTGGGTAGGGTTGGAGGAAAGGAGACAGAGAAGGAAATAAAGTAGTGATCAGAGACCTGGAGGGGGGTTACAGTGAGATTAGTAGGAGAACAGAGACCTGGAGGGGGGTTACAGTGAGAATTAGTAGGAGAACAGAGACCTGAGGGGGTTAACAGTGAAGATTAGTATAGGAGAACAGAGACCTGAGAGGGGGTTACAGTGAGATTATGTAGGAGAACAGAGACCCTGGAGATAGGGGTGCAGTGAGATTTAGTAGAAACAGAGACCTGGGAGGGGGGTTAGTGAGATTAGTAGGAGAAACAGAGACCTGGAGGGGGGTTACGGTGAGATTAGTAGGAGAACAGACCTGGAGGGGGGTTACAGTGAGATTAGTAGAGAAACAGAGACCTGGAGAGGGGTTTACAGTGAGATTAGTTAGGAGAACAGAGACCTGAGGGGGGTTACAGTGAGATTAGTAGGAGAGAACAGAACCTGGAGGGGGGTTACAGTGAGAATAGTAGGAGAACAGGACCTGGAGGGGGGTTACAGTAGTGAGTTAGTAGGAGAACAGAGACCTGGAGGGGTTACAGTGAGATAGTAGGAGAACAGAGACCTGGAGGGGGTTACAGTGAGATTAGTAGCGAGAACAGAGACCTGGAGAGGGGTGCGGTTACAGGAGAGATTAGTAGGAGAACAGAGACCCTGGAGGGGGTTACAGTGAGATTAGTAGGAGAACAGAGACCTGAGGAGGGCGTTACAGTGAGCGATTAGTAGGAGAACAGAGACCTGGAGGGGAAATGTGGACAGATGACGTATTAGTGGAGATACAGTAGACCTGGAGGCGAGGGTACAGTGAGATTAGTAGGAAGAGAACAGAGAACACTAGAGAGGGGGTTACAGTTAGGATTTAGAGTAGGTAGGGTTAAAAATGGAGAACAGAGACCGTGAGGGTCGTGTTACAGGTGAGATTAGTAGGAGAACAAGGAGACCGGTGAGAGGAAAGGGGTTACAGTGAGATTAGTATGGAACAGAGACCTGGAGGGGGTTACAGTAGAGATTAGTAGGAGAACAGAGACCTGAGGGAGGTCAGTGAGATTAGTAGGAACAGAGACCTGGAGGGGGTTACGTGTGAGATTAATTAGGTAGGAGAACAGAGACTGGAGGGGGTTACAGTAGATTAGTAGGGAAACAAGAGCCTGAGGAAGGGTTACAGTGCAGATTAGTAGGTAGAGAACAGAGACCTGGAGGGGGTTACAGTGAGATTAGTAGGAGGAACCAGAGACCTGGAGGGGGGTTACAGTGAGATTAGTAGGAGAACAGAGACCTGGAGGGGGGTTACAGTGAGATTAGTAGGCGAACAGAGACTTGGAGGGGGGTTACAGTGAGATTAGTAGGTGAACAGTTATCTGATCAAGGTTTGTCGCGTTTACACACGGTATTAAAATATAATTGTTGCCGCATTCACATGCTAGTTGAAACTAGGAACGTCTGAAGTGCCTCCGTCCACTCTCTCTGCATTGCGACCAGATTTCCTGGTCCCTCCCTGGACACACATACTCATTCAAGGGTTGTTCTTTATTTTGACTCTTTCCTACATTGTAGAATAATGGTGGTTTGGTTGCTACATGATTCCATATGTGTTATTTCATAGTTTAAGTCTTCAATATTATTCTACAATGTAGAAAATAGAACAAATAAAGAAGAACCCATGAATGAGTATGTGTGTCCAAACTTTTGACTGGTACTATATTTTAAGACACATATTGAGTCCAGCGTCGGGGACAATTCCATTTAAACTCCAGTCAATTCAAAAAGAAATCCAAATTCCAATTCCACATTTTCCTMATTGAAAATAATTTGGAATCGGAATTTCAGTGTAGGCTACTTCTTGAATTGTCTGGAATTTAAATGAAATTGACGCCAACCCTGATTGGTGCTATATTGGGGGGGTCTATAAAAAAATCATATTATTCTTTCTTTCTCATGGCTACCCATGTATTTCCATGGAAATATAACGATTATTTGGAAAGTAATAAATGTGTAGATATTTTTTTAAAGCATTCATGATTTGCGTAAATTTAATATACTAACTATTACTCTTGTTAAAAATATGAAATRCTACTCCATTTGGTGAAGAGCACATTATGACTTGTTTAGGACTCGAAAACTCAAAGTTGTGGACTTGGGACTTGACTTGATACTTGTTGGTCTTGACTTGAGACTTGACTCGGACTTGCCTGTCTTGACTTGGGACTTGATGGGTTAAGACTTGAGACTGATTTGTGACTTGTAAAACAATGACTTGGTCCCACCTCTGCCAATGACTCTCTTTCAGGGCCTGTTTTAAGAAACAGAAAAGCACAGTGAGAGACCTGGCCAAGATGCTCATTGTGGATTACAATTCAGTCACTGCTACATTTGGGGAAGTAGTTACAGCAGTGCTCTTTTTTATGACTCTGCCTGTAATGGTAGCCAGTGACGAGCGCTCCTTTTCCAAACGGAAAATAATTAAATCGTACCTGAGGAGCAGCATGGGACAGGAGAGACTGAGTGAGTTGTCCATTAAAACACCAGGGCCAGGACCATGGATATGAATGTCCTAGTCAACGACTTCGCAGAGCGCAAGGCCCGTCGAACACCAATCAAATTAATCAGTAAGCTTATATCTTTACAGGGCAGGCTACCCAGACAGCCTATATAAATCAAGCTTTGAGATTAATTTACATGAATTGACATTGCTTGTCAATCTACGACTATGCTCGATCTGTCTTTGGAAACCATGTCCTGGTGCACGGCCGCTGAGCCATTTCATTGTCATCATAGCCTATACGTTTAACTAGGCTGTAAGAATAACAGTAAGCACATACGCATCGTATACTGTTAAAGGCATGCTGCCATTTAAGCAATCTGTTTGAATAGTCCACTTGATTGATTTACTGGTGGTTCTGCTATAGGCCTCTGTGGGAGGCAGATACATTGAAATACCTGTATGTCAGTTTTGCCGCCTTGCCGCCAGTTTTGCCGCCACTTCAGCGAGCATGTTGAGCTGGTCGTCAATGACCTTGCGTAGGCTTAAACACTGGTATACACTGATTTATAAGGCCATATTGGGTGAAATGCCATTGTATCTCTGTTCTTTTTTAGTCAGGTCGGTAAATAAATATAAATTACGGTCCCATTCTGATTTGCTTCTAACAGTACCAAAAATTAGAACAGGTCATGGTAGAAATAGTTTTAGTTACTTAGCACCGTGGTCCTGGAATTCTCTCCTGAACATTTTAAAATGTGATGATCTAGTTTCGTTGGTGGAGTTTAAACACTTGATCGATGTATATATCACAGAAGAGTGTAATTGTTTTTAGGCCAGCTGTTTTTAGTCAAGACTTTTAACGTTTAATGAAAAATGTTTTTGTTGTACTGTATGTGTGTTTATAGTTTTGTTTAATGTTGTGTTAGTGTATGTAAGTTTGTGTCTGAAACGTTGTTCCCCCTGTGTAACGGCCATCGTTGCATGAAGAAGTGGACCAAAGCGCAGCGTGGTAAGTGTTCATGATTTATTCATAAAACTGAACACTGAATAACAAAAACAACAAAGAGAACGAACGAAACCGAAACAGTTCTGTCTGGTGCAGACACAAAACAGAAAACAACTACCCACAAAACACAGGTGGGAAAAGGCTACCTAAGTATAGTTCTCAATCAGAGACAACGAGAGACAGCTGCCTCTGATTGAGAACCACACCCGGCCAAACACACAGAAATAGAAAACATAGAACACAAAAACATAGAATACCCACCCCAGCTCACGCCCTGACCAACCAAAATAGAGACATAAAAAAGGATCTCTAAGGTCAGGGCGTGACACCCTGCTGCTATTGGACCAGGTCTCTCTTGGAAAAGAGATATCTCAATGAAAAAAACCTGGATAAATAAAGGTGAAAAAAAATAATGTACTGGGTCATTAGCTGTGTTTCGTTGTTTCTGTCAAGAGATTGATCTATATATTTATGTTTTATAATATAGGCTATTGCCTATTATTTGCAGATAAAATAGGATGTTTTGTTGGCTGCTTTGTGCTTTCCGTGCTGATCGACTTCTACGGGTTAATTTCTGACCGCTGTCCATGGTGCTGAATCTATTGGCTATATTGCGGATTCTCTGGTAACAACTTCAAATGTGCCCTTAGATTAGGTTCTACTCTGCTGTTACAATGCTTAGTAATATTAACACACAGCCTTACCAACTACATTATTTTAATTTGAAGGGAAATATGGGTGGAGATAGGGGCCCATAGTTTTTTTGGGCCCCTGGGCCGTCATGATTAAGCTACGCTACTGGTCCTGGGCCTGGGTTCCCGACGGCGATGTAATTCAGGCTTAGTAGTGTTTTAACATCTTTCCTACAACAGCTGAAGATGTTACATGCGTTTTCCAAAGCAGCAAGCAGAGAGAACGGTCGCTAAGTGTGTCGTTGGAACATGTGTTGATACTGATAGGATCGAAAGAAATGCAGCACTGCTCTCAGATCAGCTTTCTCCATTCACATCTGACCTTAACATTAGAATGATTTCACAATACTGACGATGGATCAGCTCCTAGAGACATATTACCACCTACGGCTGCAAATATTGAGGTGGCTTATTCTAATGCTTACCCAATAAAAATGCCCCAAATCACAGATTTGCAATCATGTTAGCCGACACGTTATGAAATATAGTGAGACAAATTATACAGTAGCCTACAAGTAGCAAAATACAACTCAATATTATTGAAGTAGATCCACTTTATTCATGTTTGAAAGCAGTCATCTCGGTTTTCATTTGAACCGAGGAGGCTGGTGGGAGGAGTTATAGGAGGACGGGCTCATTGTAATGACTGGATGAAATGGAACGGAATCAAACATGTGGATTTCTATATGTTTGATGTGTTTGATACGTTCCATTATCAGCCAATCTCCTCTCACTGTAGAATAACAAGAACACTAGGCTACTGCTTTTCCCTGCCTGGGAATCACTTATCTGAGGACATGTCTGGGGTTGACTAAGTACCTGTGTGTGTGTCTGCAGAGTGAATCCATTGTAACTGTATAATCAGTGACTGTCTAATGTAAATAGAGTCCTGCACTGAGGGCAGAGGGATGCAGTCCTTATTTGGGCCTGTCCTGATCCTTACAGTTCAACCAAACCATGTGTCACTGCCTCAGACAAGGGTAGAGATAAAAACAGAGGGAGAGATGGACGACGAGAGAGTATATGATAGAGATGATGAGAGAGAGAGCGGGACAAAGCGAGAGAGGGGTTGTTAGACTGTCAGGAACAGTAGGGAAACTGAGAGAAGAGGAGGAGGAGAAAAGAGGGGAGAGTGGAGAGAGTTGGAGGAAATTAGGTATTGAAGTAGTTAGGGGAAGTGTCAAACTCTAGGAAGTGAAATGGAGGAAGGGAAGGATTAGAGAAGAGAGATTGATGGGAAGAGGGAGGAGAAGTCTGGGGAGGTGATCGCAGATAGCCAATGATAAGGCAGGA
>NW_019945404.1:22689-46275 GCF_002910315.2 Salvelinus sp. IW2-2015
GGCAGTACATATCAAGGCTTCAGGGCAGTACATATCAGGGCTTCAGGGCAGTACATATCAGGGCTTCAGGGCAGTACATATCAGGGCTTCAGGGCAGTACATATCAGGGCTTCAGGGCAGTACATGTCAGGGCTTCAGGGCAGTATATGTCAGGGCTTCAGGGCAGTATATGTCAGGGCTTCAGGGCAGTATATGTCAGGGCTTCAGGGTGGTATATATCAGGGCTTCAGGGCAGTATATGTGGCTCAGACCAGGACAAAACCAGGCTGTGTCTCCAAACTCTAGCACCATGCTTTAGGTGTCACGGCTGTCGTAGGAAGAGGACCAAGGTGCACCGTGCTTTAAGAGAGAGGTGAAGGAGAAAATAGAAGGAATCATGGAGGAGAGAAATAGTGACAGACTGGAGGAGAGGAGGAGAGAAATAGTGACAGACTGGAGGAGAGGAGGAGAGAAATAGTGACACTGGAGGAGAGGAGGGGAGAAATAGTGACAGACTGGAGGAGAGGAGGAGACAAATAGTGACACTGTGGATGAGAGGAGGAGAAAACAAGAGAGAATGAATGAGGAAAGAGATGGGCAACAACAGAGTGAGGACTTTCAGGAGGAGAAAGGAAGAACGAGGGAGAAGTAGAATAAGAGAGGTTTTGGAGGAAGGATGAACGCTCTTCAGAAGAACCAGGGACGGACACACCAGATGTTGGGTGCTGTGGCTGAAATGCTGACTTACCTGGCATTGCCCAATCAACAGTGGGTGAGTGACACAAAGTTTTGGTTTTTGCAGTGTTGTTAATTGATGTTTTATTTTGTTGAATTCGTCTCTTCACATTCAGCACTTCTTTGGTGCATCCTAGAGAAGGTAGAATATACATTTATTAAATAGATGTGTTTTAGTCCAGCAGAGCACAGTTATAATGGGATATTTGTTTCTTATGGTTTTGGAAATATCTGTCGTTCTATCTTAAAATGACCGACTAGGTTATACAAGCTCATCAAAAGACAATAAAGATGAGGACTTCACTGCTTTCATATCAGAAACATAAAACCCCTGTTCATGGGAAAGGAGATAACAGTGTAGACTTTATTTATAACAGATGAGATTGTGTCTCTGACCCCATCAGGATCAGTCAAAGACATCGGTCATATTACATTCTCAACAGGAACATCAAGCTAAAATTAGACATATCCATAATCTAGTCAAAGCAAGAGAGGAGAAAGCGAGCGAGAGAGAAGAAGACGGAAGAAGAGGAGGGACAGAAAGAGAAGAGCTGGAGAGAGAGAAAGAGAGGGAGATGAGAAGCAGAAGAGAAGAGAGAGCCGGAGAGAGAGAAGGAGAGAGAGAGAGGGAGAAGAGAGAGAGAGAGAGAGAGAGAGGAGGAAAGAGAGAGGGAAGAGAAAGAGAAGGAGAGAATAGGTGGAGGAGAGAGAAAAGAAGGGAGAGAAGAGAGAGAGAAGGAAGAGAAGAAAGAGAGAGAGAGAGGGAGAGAGAAGAGAGTGAGAAAGAAGGAGGAGATGAGAGAAGGAGAGGGAGAGAGAGACACAGAGGGAAGAAAGAGAGGAGAGAAGAAGAGGAAGAATAGAGCGAGAGAGAGAATGGAGAAAGACGAAAGAGAGAGAGGGGACAGAAAGAGAGAGGGAGAGGAGAGAAAGAGGGGGGGAGGCAGGAGAAGAGAGAAGATGAAGAGTCGCATTAGATAGATAGAGAAGAGCGAAGAGAAGGAGAGAGGAGCGAGAGGAGCAGAAGAGAGAGAGAAACAGAGAGAGGAGAGACGAGGAGAGAAGAGATGGGAGACAGAGAAGGGAGGAGAGCAAGGAGAAGAGAGAAAGTGAGAGAGCGCACGGAAGGAGAGGGCTTACCGGATGAGGGGAGTGGCATGATGGGACTACGACTGAGCGCATCTCAGGATCGTTTTTGTTAAGGTGTGTCAGGAGCCACGGATCTGAGGGGCACTTATCTATCGATTTTCTGAGGAGCCTGTGATAGGCACGCCTCGGACTGAGGGTAGCTCCGGTATGGACTGAGGGGTATCGGACCTGAGGGGTAGCTCAGGACTAAAGGCAGCTCCGGACTGAAGGCAGCTCCGGATAGACAGCTCAGACTGAGGGGTAACTCAGATGAGGGGTAGCTCAGAACTGAGGGTGGATCTCCGAATGGACGGCTAGCTCCGGATGAAGCACACAGCTAGGACTGAGGGGTAACTCAGACTGAGGGGTCAGCTCAGGACTGAGGCAGCCACCGACTGAGGCCAGCTCCGGTACTGAAAGCAGCTCCCGATGGCGGGCGGCTCTGGCAGCTCCTATGACTGGCGGGCGCTCTTGGCGGCTCTTGACTGGCGGGCGCGTCGGCGGCTCTGACTAGCGGGCGCGTCTGGCGGCTCCTGTACTGGCGGGCTGGCTCATGCGTGCTCTGACTGGCGGCGGCTTCTGCGGCTCACTGACCTGAACGGATCGCTCTCGCGCTCAGGACGAGGCGCCACGGGGACAGACGCGTGTCAAGGCGGCTGGACAGACGGGCGGCTCAGGCGGCGCTGGACAGGGAAGGGCAGGCTGGCAGGCAGCAGGCGCTGCTGGACAATGACGGGCAGCTCAGGCCGCTGACAGAGGGTAGTCAGGTGAGCGCTGGACAGAGGTGCAGCTCAGCGCAGCCTGTCAGACGGAGCTAGGAAACAGGCGATTACTGACCTGGAGGCGACTAGTAGACCATGGTACGTGGTGCCGAACTGGTGGTACGGGGCTGGACACTTCTTCTAAGGCGCCAGTCCCCCCCCCACCCCCACACACAGATTCATCAAGTACTGTTTTATGAGGGTGGAAGGGAAGTCCTGAAATAGTCTTGTGATGCTAACAAGGCAGATAATGAGCAGAAAAGGAGATAGCTGAACACTGTAACTCCGATGCTATACAGTCACCTCCACAATTATTGGAAAGGAAAGGGAAAGGGGGATACAAAGTCAGTTGTACAACTGAATGCCTTCAACTGAAATGTGTCTTCCGCATTTAACACAACCCCTCTGGCACCCTTGATAAAGATTAACCCCAAAAAATACAACATACACTGAACAAAAATGTAAAGTGTTGGTCTCATGTTTCATGAGCCGGGGACAGTAAAAGGCCACTTTAAAATGAGCATGTTTGTCACAAAACACAATGCCACAGATGTCTCAAGTTTTGAGGGAGCATGCAATTGGCATGCTGACTGCAGGAATGTCCACTAGAGCTGTTGCCAGATAATTAAATGTTAATATCTCTATCATAAGCCATCTCCACCGTCTTTTTAGAGAACTTGGTAGTACGTCCAACAGGCCTCACAACCGCAGACCGTGTGTAACCACGCCAGCCCAGGACCTCCACATCCAGCTTCTTCACCTGCGGGATCGTCGGAGACCAGCCACCCGGACACCCGGACAGCACAATCAAAGAATTTCTGCACAAACTTTCAGAAATCGACTCAGGGAAGCGCATCTGTGTGCTCGTCGTCCTCACCAGGGACCTGAATGCAGTTTGGTGTCTTAACCGGATTCAGTGGGCAAATACTCACCTTCAATGGCCACTGGCACGCTGGAAAAGGGTGCTCTTCACAGATGAACACCGGTTTCAACTGTACTGGGCAGATGGCAGACAACGTGTATGGCGTTGTGTGGGCGAGGAGTTTGCTGATGTCAACGTTGTGAACAGAGTGCCCCATGGTGGTAGTGGGGTTATGGTATAGGCAGGCATAAGCTACGGACAACAAACACAATTTAATTTTATAGATGGCAATTTGAATGCATGAKATACCGTGACGAGATCCTGAGGCCCATTGTCAGGCCATTCATCCACCACCATCACCTCATGTTTCAGCATGGCAATGCACGGCCCCATGTCACAAGAATCTGTACAAAATTCCTGGAAGCTGAAAATGTTACCCATTGAGCATGTTCGCGATGCTCTGCATCTAAGTGTACGACAGCRAGTTCCAGTTCCCACCAATATCCAGCAACTTCGCACAGCCATTGAAGAGGAGTGGGACAATATTCCATAGGCCACAATCAACAGCCTGATCAACTCTATGCGAAGGAGATGTGTCGCGCTGCATGAGGCAAATGGTGGTCACACCAGATACTGACTGTTTTCTGATCCGCGATCCTGCTTTTTTAAAAAGGTATCTGTGACCAACAGAATATCTGTATTTGTCACGCCCTGATCTATTTCACCTGTCCTTGTGCTTGTCTTCACCCCCTCCAGGTGTCGCCCAKCTTCCCCATTATCCCCTGGGTATTTATACCGGTGTTCTCTGTTTGTCTGTGGCCAGTTTGTCTTGTTCGTCAAGTCAACCAGCGGTTTTTGTATCAACTCCTGCTTTTCCCCAGTCTCTCTTTTCTTGTCCTCCTGGTTTTGACCCTTGCCTGTCCTGACCTTGAGCCTGCCCGCCTGACCACTCTGCCTGCCACTGAACCTGAGCCTGCCTGCTGTCCTGTACCTTTACCCCACCTCTGGATTACCGACCTCTGCCTGACCTGACCTTGCTTACCTTTATCCTGATAGTACGAACTGGCCATGATTGACCCAGCAGACTTGGACCAGCTCCGCAACACCATCTCCTCCCAAGGTACCCTCATTGGTAGACACGAGGAGTTGCTTCGCGGTCTGATGGAATGGTTCCAGGATGTAGCCCAACATCACGACCTAGCATTGGACGCTTTGCGGGAGCAATTCTGTGAGTTGCCTACTAGGCAGCCTACCATGACGGTAACCTCCCAGTCCCTCAGTAACCTGACTGGTAGCAGCGCAGTCACCCTGGTTTCCCGGGAACCCCGCTTACCTTCTCCGGAGCGCCATGGTGGTGATTCCAGAACCTGCTGGGCCTTTCTCTCCCAGTGCTCCCTTGTTTTCGAGCTGCAGCCTTCTTCATTCCCCTCGGACAGCTCGAAGATAATGTACATTATTACGCTGATATCCGGGAGGGCACTCGCCTGGGCCACGGCAGTGTGGGAGCAACAATCCGCCATCTGCCTCAGTCTGGAGGTATTCGTGGCGGAGGTGAGAAAGGTTTTTGAGGCTCCGGTGTTTGGGAGAGAGGCTGCCCGGAAGTTACTCCAGCTTCAGCAGGACTCCCTCAGTGTGGCAGACTATGCGGTGGAGTTCCGCACGCTGGCAGCGGAGGGTGCCTGGTACCCGGAAGCACTGTTCGACACGTTCCTGCACGGATTATCGGAGGAAGTAAAGGACGAGCTTGCAGCCCGGGAACTACCGACGGATCTCGACTCACTCATCGCCTTAACCATCCGGATCGATGGACGGTTACCGGAATGTAGGATGGAGAAGAGGTCTGATTGCGGTCCCCATCGCTCACTCAAGGATCCCACCTTGCATCTGATGAACTCCGGAAGTCCCCGGCGTCTTCGTCCCCGAGAGAATTCGAGCTTTCCCAAGTTCCTCCAAGAGCATCCGAAGACTACTGATTTGCTCATTCACAAGCCGATGCAGCTCGGCAGGGCTAGGCTGTCTCCAGCCGAATGCCTACACAGACTTAACACCCAGAATTGTCTGTATTGCAGTACTGYCGGTCATTATGTGTCTACCTGTCCCTTCAAGAGAACTAGCTCATTGATAGGAACGAGTACTCTGGTGCGTCTTAAGGATAATGTTGCTGCTCTTCTTACTCACCCCCCTCTCCATACCACCCTAATGTGGGGCGACCAGCCCAAGTCTCTCCAGAACATCATCGACTCAGGGGCAGATATGACTCTTATGGACGTTACCCTGCCGTCCGAGCTGGGCATCCCCACTCAACCCCCCTCCATCCCCATGGATGTTAGAGCGCTGGATGGGCGCTCTATAGGCCAGGTCACCCACCATACCACCCCCATCAACCTATGAGTGTCGGGGAACTCCTGCTGGAACTCCTGCTAACAGTCCAATTCCTGCTAATTGAGTCTTCTCTGTGACATTAATGCCAGTACGAACTTGGACCCAGGCGCAGAGAAACACAGGAGGCAGAGGTAAGGGTAAATCCAGAATGCTTACTTAAGGTCTTCATAGCAAAACAACAAAGCAAGGGCACACGAGAACACTGAACACAACATGAGACCTAAGCAACTGGCCCAGTCCACAGAGGAACCTAAATAGTCATCCAGCATGTGATCCCAATAACCCCAATCAGGGTCACCTGGATACTAGAAATAACCCAAGGGTGCTCTCCAGTGGCAACCTCAGGTAGTACACTCAAGGGAGAAAATCTGACCTCTGACAGCCACAGGTTCCTGTGGTATTGGGATTCTCTTGGCTTCAGCGACACAATCCCTCAATTGACTGGTCTACTGGTGCCATCGTGGGCTGGAGCCCGTTCTGCCACGCTCATTGCCTGAAATCAGCTCTGCCGGCCCTGGGACGTCTTCCTGGGGGCTTGGAAATTGCCCCGAACCTATCCGCCATTTTAGCGGATCACCAGGACCACCGGGAGGGTGGGGCACCAGGACCACCGGGAGGGTTCAGTAAGGCCCGGGCCACTTCGCTTCCGCAACACCGACCGGTACCCATGGAGGAAAAGCCGGATGCGCTGGCACGCCTCTATAGCCCCGCGGCTTCACCCCCAGAAGCTGAGATCTTTCCCCCCTGCTCCAAAATCATTAGCCCCTCTGCTGTTCGTCCTCTGCCCCGTACCCTCCATATACTTCCTACTTTTCATGTGTCTAGATCTAAACCCATGTCTCACAGCCCTTTGTCTCCTGTTTTTGACCCTTGCCTGTCCTGACCCTGAGCCCGCCCGCCTGACCACTCTGCCTGCCCCTGACCCTGAGCCTGCCTTCCGTCCTGTATCTGTTGCTGTAATAAACATTGTTACTTCGACACGATCTGCAACTGGGTTTTACCTATATCCTGATAGTATTCCCAGTCATGTGAAATCCATAGATTGAAATTGTTGCATGTTGCATTTTTTTTCTTTCATTTACATTTACATTTTAGTCATTTAGCAGACGCTCTTATCCAGAGCGACTTTCAGTCTAGTTATCTTCCACTTTGACATGACGGAGTATTTTGTGTAGATTATAGACAATTAAATACAATTAAATCCCCTGTTGGTGCTTTTAGGGGTTGAAATATGCGTTTTTTGGGTTAACATTCTGCTTTTTTAAAGTTAATCTCAGCCTAAGAGACTGTACTTTGGCCTTCCATGGCTTCCTGTTTCACTGAGATATAAAAATGAGGTAACACGCATGTCAATAATTAAGGGCAGTAAATAAATAAGAAGTTTTAAACCACTGGAACAGTGGTTAACCTGCCGGGTAGAGGATGCATCTGTATCTTCCCCACTCACAGTGAGGAAGATGGTTCTGGGGCCACAGTCGGAGAATTACAGAACTCGGTCGCATCTTGCCGTCACCAAGTCTCTAAATCTACAGTTAAACTCATCAAAAAAAGAAACGTCCTCTCACTGCCAACTGCGTTTATTTTCAGCAAACTTAACATGTGTAAATATTTGTATGACCATAACAAGATTCAACATCTGAGACATAAACTGAACAAGTTCCACAGACATATTACTAACAGAAATGGAATAATGTCTCCCTGAACAAAGGGGGGGTCAAAATCAAAAGTAACAGTCTTTATCTGGTGTGGCCACCAGCTGCATTAAGTACTGCAGTGCATCTCCTCCTCATGGACTGCACCAGATTTGCAAGTTCTTGCTGTGAGATGTTACCCCACTCTTCCACCAAGGCACCTGCAAGTTCCCGGACATTTCTGGGGGGAATGGCCCTAGCCCTCACCCTCCGATCCAAAAGGTCCCAGACGTGCTCAATGGGATTGAGATCCGGGATCTTCGCTGGCCATGGCAGAACATTGACATTCCTGTCTTGCAGGAAATTACACACAAAATGAGCAGTATGGCTGGTGGCGTTGTCATACTGGAGTGTCATGTCAGGATGTGCCTGCAGGAAGGGTACCACATGAGGGAGGAGGATGTCTTCCCTGTAACGCACAGCGTTGAGATTGCCTGCAACGACAACAAGCTCAGTCCGATGATGCTGTGACACACCGACCCAGACCATGACGGACCCTCCACCTCCAAATCAATCCCACTTCAGAGTACAGGCCTCAGTGTAATGCTCATTCCTTCGATGATAAACGCGAATCCGACCATCACCCCTGGTGAGACAAAACCGCGACTTGTCAGTGAAGTGCACTTTTTACCAGTCCTGTCTGGTCCAGCGACGGTGGGTTTGTGCCCATAGGCGACGTTGTTGCCGATGGAGTCTGGTGAGGACCAGTCTGAGCACTGATGGAGGGATTGTGTGTTCCTGGTGTAACTCGGGCAGTTGTTGTTGCCATCCTGTACCTGTCCCTCAGGTGTGATGTTCGGATGTACTGATCCAGTGCAGGTGTTGTTACACGTGGTCTGCTACTGCGAGGACAATCAGCTGTCCGTCTTGTCTTCCTGTAGTGCTGTCTTAGGCGTCTCACAGTACGGACATTGCAATTTATTGCCCTGGCCACATCTGCAGTCCTCATGCCTCCTTGCATCATGCCTAAGGCACGTTCACRCAGATGAGCAGGTACCCTGGGAAACTTTCTTTTGGTGTTTTTCAGAGTCAGTAGAAAGGCCTCTATAGTGTCCTAAGTTTTCATAACTGTGACCTTAATTGCCTACCGTCTGTAAGCTGTTAGTGTCTTAATGACCGGCTGAGGCATAAGAGCCTGACGAGCCGGCTGAGGCAGGGAAGCCTGGCGATCTGGTTGAGGCATGAGAGCCTGTAGCAGTTCCCGGACCCGACTTCATTAATCTGACACAAATAAAATAAAATAAACTCCCTGGTGCTTCCCTTAGGTGAGGTGTTATTCTCTAACGAGTGCCCTGAGAGTTGGGAAGCCAGTTCAGGGAGTGAGTGTTTTTATAAATAAAAGAAACAATAAACGCAAAACACAAACAACGCACCTACATGAAAACATTGTCAATAACACCTGAGGAAAGAACCAAGGGGAGTGACAGATATAGGGAAGATAATCAATCGGGAATATAGGGAAGATAGGGAAGATAATCAATCCTTTGATAAGGCAAAGGTGCACGAGATGATGGTGACAGGTGTGCAGGATAATCAGCAGCCTGATGACCTAGAGGCCGGAGAGGGAGTGTACGTGACACAACAACAACAACAAAAAATGTGCATACAATATAGCCCAGTATTTGTATTATTTATTTAATATTTTTTGTTCACCTTTATTTAGATTTTTTTWATTTTTAAATGTAACCTTTATTTAACTAGGCAAGTCAGTTAAGAACAGATTCTTATTTACAATGAAACAAGCAGTGGTGGAAAAAGTACCCAATTTTCATACTTGAGTAAAAGTAAATAAAATCTAACTTTATTAGTCACATGATCCGAATACAACAAGTGTAGACTTTACCGTGAAATGCTTACTTACAAGCCCTTAACCAACAGTGCAGTTCAAGAAAGACTTAAGAAAATGTTTACCAAGTAGACTAAAATAAAAAGTAATAATAAAAAGAAACACAATAACAATAACAATAACGAGGCTATATACAGGGAGCACCGGTACCGAGTCAGTGTGCGGAGGTACAGGTTAGTTGATGTAATTTGTATATGTAGGTGGGGGTGAAGTGACTATGCATAGATAACAAATAGCGAGTAGCAGCAGTGTACAAAAAGGGAGGGGGGGTGTCAATGTAAATTGTCCGGTGGCGATTTTCTTAATTGTTCAGCAGTCTTATGGCTTGGGGGTAGAAGCTGTTGAGAAGCTTTTTGGTCCTAGACTTGGCGCTCCGGGACAGCTTGCCGTGCGGTAGCAGAGAACAGTCTAACTTGGGTGACTGGAGTCTCTGACAATTTTATGGGCTTTCCTCTGACACTGACTATTGTATATGTCCTGGATGGCAGGAAGCTTGGCCCCAATGATGTACTGGGCCGTTCACACTACCCTTTGTAGCGCCTTACAGTCAGATGCCGAGCAGTTGCCATACCAGGCGGTGATGCAACCGGTCAGGATGCTCTCGATGGTGCAGCTGTAGAACCTGTCTTGGTATGTTTGGACCAGGATAGTTCGTTGGTGATGTGGACACCAAGGGATTTGAAGCTCTCTACCTGCTCCACTACAGCCCCGTCAATGTTAATGGGGGCCTGTTCGGCCCGCCTTTTCCTGTAGTCCATGATCAGCTCCTTTGTCTTGCTTACGTTAAGGGAGAGGTTGTTGTCCTGGCACCACACTGCCAGTTCTCTGACCTCCTCCCTATAGGCCATATTATCATTGTCCGTGATCAGGCCTTCCACTGTTGTGTCGTCAGCAAACTTAATGATGGTGTTGGAGTCGTGTTTGGCCACGCAGTCGTGGGTGAACAGGGAATACAGGAGGGGACTAAGTACACACCCCTGATGGGCCCCTGTGTTAAGGATCAGCGTGGCAGATATATTGTTGCCTACTCTTTCCACCTGGGCGCGACCCGTCAGGAAGTCCAGGATCCTGTTGCAGATGGAGGTGTTTAGTCCCAGAGTCCTTAGCTTAGTGATGAGCTTCGTGGGCACTATGGTGTTGAACGTTGAGCTGTAGTCAATGAACAGCATTCTCACATAGGTGTTCCTGTTGTCCAGGYGAGAAAGGGCAGTGTGGAGTGCGATTGAGATCTGTGGATCTGTTGGGGTGGTATGTGAATTGGAGTGGATCTAGGGTGTCCTGGAGGATGCTGTTGATGTGAGTCATGACCAGCCTTTCAAAGCACTTAATGACTACCGACGTGAGTGCCACGGGGCGGTAATCATTTAGGCAGGTTACCTTCGCTTCCTTGGGCACAGGGACTATGGTGGTCTGCTTGAAACATGTAGGTATTACAGACTCGGTCAGGGAGAGGTTTAAAATGTCAATGAAGACACTTAACAGTTGGTCCGCGCATGCTTTGAGTACACGTCCTGGTAATCCGTCTGGCCCAGCAGCTTTGTGAATGGTTTTGTTCACATCGGCTACCGAGAGCGTTATCACACAGTCATCCAGAACAGCTGGTGCTCTTGTGCATGCTTCAGTGTTGCTTGCCTCAAAGAGAGCATAAAAGGCATTTAGCTCGTCTGATAGGCTCGCGTCATTGGGCAGCTCGCATCTGGGTTTCCCTTTGTAATCCGTAATAGTTTTCAAGCCCTGCCACATCTGACGAGCGTCAGAGCCGGTGTAGTAGGATTCAATCTTAATCCTGTATTTACGCTTTGCTTGTTTGATGGTTCGTCTGAGGGCATAACGGGATTTATTATAAGCGTCCAGATTAGTTTCCCGCTCCTTGAAAGTGGCAGCTCTAGCCATTAGCTCGATGCGGATGTTGCCTGTAATTCATGGCTTCTGGTTGGGATATGTAAGTACAGTCACTGTGGGGATGATGTCGTCGATGCATTTATTGATGAAGCCAATGACTGAGGTGGTGTACTCCTCAATGCCATTGGATGAATCCCGGAACATATTCCAGTCTGTGCTAGCAAAACAGTCCTGTACTGTAGCATCCGCGTCATCTGACCATTTCCGCATTGAGCGAGTCACTAGTACTTCCTGCTTTAGTTTTTGCTTGTAAGCAGGAATCAGGAGGATAGAATTTTAGGAATTTTTTTCTCTGGTTGCACATGTGACATGCTGGAAAAAAATTGGTAAAACGGATTTAAATTTGCCTGCATTAAAGTACCCGGCCACTAGGAGCGCCACTTCTGGGTGAGCATTTTCTTCTTTGCTTATGGCCTTATAGAGTTGGTTGAGAGCGATATTAGTGCCAGCTTCGTTCTGTGGTGGTAAATAGATGGCTACGAATAATATAGATGAGAACTCTCTTGGTAGATAGTGTGGTTTACAGCTTATCATAAGGTACTCTACCTCAGGCGAGCAATACCTCAAGACTTCTTTAATATTAGACATCGCGCACCAGCTGTTATTGACAAATAGACACACACCCCCACCCCTCGTCTTACCAGAGGTAGCGTCTCTGTTCTGCCGGTGCATGAAAGATACCTTAATAGAAAATTACTAAAGTAAAAGTGAAAGTCACCCAGTAAAATACTACTTGAGTAAAGTCTAAATGTATTTGGTTTTAAATATACTTAAGTATCAAAAGTGAAGGTAAAAGTATAAATAATTCAAATTCCTTATATAAAGCAAACCAGACGGCATTTTTTTCTTGTTTTTATTTACGGATAGCCAGGGGCACTCTCCAACCTCAGCCATAATTTACAAACAGAGCATGTGTTTAGTGAGAGGTAGTAGGGATGACCAGGGATGTTCTCTTGATAAGAGTGTGAATTAGACAATTTTCCTGTCCTGCTAAGCATTCAAAATGTAACGAGTACTTTGGGGTGTCATGGAAAATGTATGGAGTAAAAAGTACATACTTTTCTTTAGGAATGTGGTGATGTAAAAGTTGTCAAAAATATAAAGGTGACTTTCCATTTAATAACAATGAAGCAAGGTTTGGACAGCAAGTTGCTGTCAGAGCACGAGGCAACAGGGACAGCAGAGACCAGTGGCTTCCTCTCCTAACACAAAGTGGCTATCTATATATTCAGATAAATTATTTCCTCCCCTAGTAATTATGATCCCTCTCTCTTCCCCTCCCTACTTCTCTCTTCTCCCTCTCTCTCCTCCCTCTCTCCTCTTGCTCTTTTCTCGCAGGTGTAGTGACTGACTACATGATTATGATCCCTCTCTCTCTCTCTCTCTCTCTCTTTTCCTCTCTCTCCTTCTGTCTCTCCCCTTTGTTCTCCCTCTTTCTCTCTCCTCCTCTCTCTGTATCGCTATACCCCTCTTCTCTCGCTCCCCTTATCTCACTCCTCCTCCTTTCTCTCTCTCTCTGAAGAGGAGTGATACCTCATTGCGTCCATCTCCATTAACCTTCAATAGGCTCTGCCAGAACCAATAAGAATGGTCCTTAGAAAATACTTTCCCTAGGTTCAACAAAGTTCAGGATACAATAGGGATATGTGTTGTAATGCACTTTGTACAGTCTTACCATCGTTGATCGACAGGTAAGAGTAAAATCTCAATATACATATTTCTTGCAATTATTTTCCAGCCTGGTCCCAGATCTGTTTGTTCTGCATAGCCAACTCCTACGATGGGTGTCAAATGTTGGCATGATAACATCTGTCAGCAGGCTAGTTGTTGAGTCTTCTTTCGGAGGGATACTCCTGACTGTGTCTCTCCATGTCCAGTTTGCAGAGAACAGTGACGTAGCAGCAGAGCCCGCAGTGAGCCAGGGGGAGAAGAGGGGGTAGCAGGTTCAGGTTCAGGTCCAGCACAGTGGAAATCGGCTGGGCTAGAGGACTGGGAGCAGGGGTCCTCCTCCCAAGACACCCTTGAGTGCAAAGAAGGACAAGACAGAACAGGTGAGACTTGACACACTGTCTCTGTCCATTGCTGTCAGTCTCTGTGTCGCCCGGCAGTTGTCTATGGCACACAGTGTTATAGACAACTGCCAGGCCAAACAGTGGCCTCACCTAACCTGTCTAGCTCCATCCAACCATTTGACCCCACCTGGAAAACAAACGTCCATGTTCTGGTCTGCTCCTTGTTCCGATGCCGGGGCGGTAGGGTTTCAGATGTCCTTTCAGTGACATTAAAAAGCAAGTTGGTTGACCACTCAATCACCTCATAAAGGATGCCTGGCCTGTTGAGAAATACTAGAATATTCTTAGGACTTAATTTCTGCCACCCACTTGTCTTGTGTGCACGTCTTGTACTACAGTCGTGGTCAAAAGTTTTGAGAATGACACAAATATCAATTTTCACAAAGTTTGCTGCTTCAGTCTTTAGATAATTTTGTCAGTTGTTACTATGGAATACTGAAGAATAATTGCAAGCATTTCATAAGTGTCAAAGGCTTTTGTTGACAATTACAATGAAGTTGATGCATATAGTCAATATTTGCAGTGTTGACCCTTCTTTTTCAAGACCTCTGCAATCCGCCCTGGCATGCTGTCAATTAACTTCTGGGCCACATCCTGACTGATGGCAGCCCTTTCTTGCATAATCAATGCTTGGAGTTTGAGGGGTTTTGTTTGTCCAAGTTTTCAATGGGATTAAGGTCTGGGGAGTTTCCTGGCCAGCCTGCTGCCATTCCTGATCAAGCTCTGTACTGGTGGTGCCCCGATCCCACAGCTGAATCAATTTTAGGAGACGGTCCTGGCGCTTGCTGGACTTTCTTGGGCGCCCTGAAGCCTTCTTCACAACAATTGAACCGCTCTCCTTGAAGTTCTGGATGATCCGATAAATGGTTGATTTAGGTGCAATCTTACTGGCAGCAATATCCTTGCCCGTGAAGCCCTTTTTGTGCAAAGCAATGATGACAGCACGTGTTTCCTTGCAGGTAACCATGGTTGACAGAGGAAGAACAATGATTCCAAGCACCACCCTCCTTTTGAAGCTTCCAGTCTGTTATTCGAACTCAATCAGCATGACAGAGTGATCTCCAGCCTTGTCCTCTTCAACACTCACACCTGTGTTAACGAGAGAATCACTGACATGATGTCAGCTGGTCCTTTTGTGGCAGGGCTGAAATGCAGTGGAAATGTTTTTGGGGGATTCAGTTAATTTGCATGGCAAAGAGGGACTTTGGAATTAATTGCAATTAATCTGATCACTTTTCATAACATTCTGGAGTATATGCAAATGGACATCATACAAACTGAGGCAGCAGACTTTGTGAAAATTAATATTTGTGTCACTCAACTTTTGGCCACGACTGTACATTCACGTGTTTACCCTCCATTACATCCTTGCTTGTAAGTGTACCTAAAATAGATCTATCTGACCTCATTTTAGATAATGAGCAGGTGTGTAATCAGATGGGAGTCACCCGAAGCTTCCTGAAGCTTGGTGGTTAGCAGGTAATGAACTACCTCGCTGTATCTGCGGTGTTAGCACTGATAGGATGATAGAGGTCCTAATCTGACCAATTGGAGGATCGGAGCCTAGTTAACCCGGTTAATGTACCATATAGGAAAGTTGGAATCAGTGTGTTTGTGTTTGCGTGCCAGCATGTGTTTGTGTGTGCCAGAGTAGTGAGGATGTGTGGCCAACTGTTTCCAGATATGGGAAAATGTTGAGGAAAATCCCACTATTGGTTGCAGGCAGCCATTCTTGGTTGACTTAACTCTGAGAAGGTTTGTATGCATTCCCATTTTCCTTGAGTGCAACCGAACAAAAGGAGCTTTGTAGTTGGATGGAGGATTGGGGTGTGTGGGGTGGGTGGTTGTCTACCGTACTACCATGTGGCTGAAACCAAACCACTAAGTCCTGTGCAGAGCAGAACATGACGTTTGTTTGGTTTGTGTGTGTGTGTGTGTGTGTATGTGTGAGTGTGTGTGTGCGAGTTTATGTATGTGTGTGTGTGTCTGTGTGTGTGTGAGAGACAGAGGAGGAAGCTGTCAGCGATGTTTTTGTGTAATGGCTGTACTTACACGGATTGTGCTGGCGAAGCAAATGCAGCCAAATATTATCTTAGCCTCAGGAGAGTGCAGAAATGCATGGTTTCATAGTCCATGGATGGATGTGTGGAGGAGAGTTAGACCTGGGTGGTTGCTTGTTTGTGCCAGTCCTGTTTGGTCCATTGCAGACCTGTGGTCAAATATCATTTTAAGTACTGGGCATTTGCTTGACCTTGTCTGGGGTATCAGATTGGTAGGGTTTGCACTTTTGGAACTATTCCATTGGCTCCATTGATCCAGGTAAACTCAATCACAGCACGGAAAAATACTATTTGAACCCCGGTCTGGTCCATTGTATGCTTTTTGTCAACTGATTCTTTATAACTGACACAATATCCCATATTTACACCTTGGTATTTTAAAGATTACATTCTCAGTGACGTGTGTCCCTCTGCCCATTGACCCTTTGTGTGTGTGCTCTAGTTTTGTGGGGTTTCAGAGAACAGAGAGGAGAGGAGGGGAGAGGAGAGGAAAGGTCATAGAGGACAGGAGAGGAGAGAAAAGGAGAGGACGGGAGAGGACGGGAGAGGAGGAAAGAGGACAGGAGAGGAGGAAAGAGGACAGGAGAGGAGGGGAGAGGACGGGAGAGGACAGGAGAGGACAGGAGAGGAGGAAAGAGGACAGGAGAGGAGAGAAAAGGAGAGGACAGGAGAGGAGGAAAGAGGACAGGAGAAGCATCTGGTGGCTTCACAGGAACCATAATCACATGACGCAGCACATAGGAGAAAGAGAATTCACTCTCCTTTTTCCCTTTCCACTTCTTCTTTTCCTCCCTACCCTTAACTCTTCCTCTCTTTCCTATCCTTCCTCTCTCTCATCTTCCTTCTTTCCCTCCATATTCCTCTCTTTTCCTCCATGTCCTCTTCCTGAACCGTAACCGTGGCAAAGTGTTCACACACACAGATACAGCACACATGACTTCATGTAGCTTAAGGTCCAGCAGAACAGACATAGTGATGACATACGAAGGCCAAACTGATATGTAACAAGTAGTATTATGGTAGATAGATCTGTATAGCACAGAGGAATGGTGGAGAGTTACAACAGCAGCAGAGAATACACAGACTCCTATAACCTATTTTCATCAGATGTTTACAGTTTTTTCCAACTGCTTACACACGTTTTCAAAACTGTCTCCTTTTTTCAAAATTCTACACACAATTCCCAAAACTGCACACACAAAATGCAAAATGCCTCACATCTCCTTCAAAATGTAACACTGCATTCAAAATGCCATAAACACATGTCAGAATGAAGCATTTATATCAAATGGCAAACACTGCTTTCATAATAGTACATTTCTGGATATACCATGTAAACACTGTTGTTCTAAATCTAAAGCTCTTTGGTCTTTCATAGGCTTATATCTACATTTCAATACAATGTTCTACAGTGAAAGTAATCTGCTGAGAGGGGTAACAAGTACACTGTAAACACCAATGCAATGTAGAAACAGAAAATATTTATTAGGCCAAACATTACTGTTGTATACAGTAGCATACAACAAAACCATAAACATATGTAAACCAAAAGTAGATTCTTTAGAATACAGTAAAGAACACAATTATGTGTGTGGGGTCCCGGGGGGGGGGGGGCAGTCACCAGTGCTAAGCTACGCTTCATCTCTTCTCCGGCCTGGGTCTGGCCACAATACTTCGTCCACATCACAAGATACGTTTTCTCTTGCCAAACATCGAGGGAAGTATCTCCTAGCATGGCGTATCCAACCTTGGACAGAGGTAACCTCTATGTCCCCACATGCGTCCTCCATTGCCTGGAGAAGCGGCATGCGGGCATAGGGTTGGCGATCATACACTTTCCAGCGCCAGGCTGAGAAGAATTCCTCTATGGGATTTAGAAAAGGTGAATATGGGGGTAGGTACAAAACTACAAATTGTGGATGGTTGGCAAACCAGTTTTGGACCAGAACATCCCGGTGAAAACTAACATTGTCCCATAAAACCACAAATCTAGCAGGCTCCTGCATCCAGAAAAGTGAGCATATGGCCGGTGTTGTAYGGACCCAGTGTGGCATTGTGATGGAGGACCCCGTTTTGAGTGATGGCAGCACACATAGTTATATTACCCCCACGCTGTCCAGGGACATTGGTAATTGCCCTCTGTCCTATTACATTTCTTCCGCGGCGCCTGGTTTTGGTGAGGTTGAAGCCAACCTCATCCACATAAATAAATTCATGGCGAATTACATGGGCATCCAGCTCCAATACTCTCTGTAACAGACAAAAGGATATACAGATGAGTAAATATGGTATGTCTGAAGTACTGGARGTAGTGTTGCATACATACCTCTACAAAGTCATGTCGCATATTCTTGACTGTCAGAGTTTCTCTCAAATGGCACCTAGTAAAGTTGTTTCATCGTCACTCGGTGCCGTTGGAGGATGCGTTGTATGGTCGACAGGCTTACAGCATTGATGTTGTTAAATATGGTGTCATTATTCAAGATATGCTCTCTTATCTCTCGAATCCTAATTGCATTGTTGGCCAAAACCATATTTATAATTGCAGTCTCTTGTACATCTGTAAACAAGCGTCCTCGTCCTCCATGATGTCTTTGCCTTTCTACTCTGTACAGAATTCAAACACAGTATGTGTTCAGCATAGGAACTGTAAACAATGTACAAAAAATGTAGTACAGCATGATAACCAACCTCATTCATTCAATGCAGTGCAGTAAATGGATGGCTTCGAGTTACAAATGTTTATGCAATACTATGCAGTCATATGTTTTTTTACAKTACATTACTGTAATGCTAAAATAGTCATTAGATAGTTGCATACCTGTTCTCATTTCTGAAGGTTCGAATTATGGACGCCACTGTAAATCGACTCAAGTTGGGCTGGACTCTCAGTCCAGCCTCTCTCATGGTCAAACCGTGGTTGATCACATGATCAACAAGTGTTGCCCTAATCTATTAGCCCTAAGCTATTAGTGTTTGCACATGTGAGGAGTGTGTGTGTGACCTGGTGAATAAGTGTAGCATTTTGATTGGTTGTGTTTGGAAAAGGAAAGCAAGTCACTTCCTGTTAGATTTTTGTGTTTTAGGTGGAGAATTGTGTGTAGTGTTTTGAAAAAAGTGTTTTATGCAATTGACAACTGAGTCAAAGGCTGAGAAATAGCTTATGGTTTTGTATATTTGGTGTATAGTTTTGCACTTTGTGAGAGGTTTCAAAAATCGTGTGGCATGAAAAGATTTYGTGTGTAAGCAGTTGGAAAAAACTGTAATATGGGCTACAGAGCCATTGAATATGTATGCTACAGAATAGTATCAAGACGTGTGGTCAATGGTAGTCTGGGGAATTCTTCTATCTAAATCAGTGGAGGCTGGTGGGAGGAGCTATAAGAGGACAGGCTCATTGTAATGGCTGGAATGAAATAAATGGAACGGTATCAAACACATCAAACAAATGGAAAGCACATGTTTGACTCCGTTCCATGAATTCCATTCCAGCCAGTACACACAGCCCATTCTCCTATAGCTCCACCCACCAGCCTCCACTGATTTAAATCCATGCAACTTTATAAGACTTCTATACTTTACAAAGTACTTCAAACATCTGGGCCCTCTGTTGTCTTTCATTTTAGGATTCCTCTCTGGTTTGAATATGATAAATGATTAAATACTATGGTAATAGTCTCAGCTACCCTGCAACACATTACAACACAACCCTGGGTGGAATATCAACAATAATAATGGTGAGTCAGAAGAAGCAACATAATCAAAGAAAGACAGTTAGCATAGCCAGTGGATGTCGACATTCACAGTTAGTATAGCCAGTGGATGTCGACATCACAGTTAGCATAGCCAGTGGATGTCGACATCACAGTTAGTATAAGCCATGGATGTCGACATCACAGTTAGTATAGCCAGTGGATGTCGACATCACAGTTAGCATAGCCAGTGGATGTCGACATCACAGTTAGCATAGCCAGTGGATGTCGACATCACAGTAGTATAGCCAGTGGATGTCGACATCACAGTTAGCATAGCCAGTGGATGTCGACATCACAGTTAGCATAGCCAGTGGATGTCGACATCACAGTTAGCATAGCCAGTGGATGTCGACATCACAGTTAGCAAAGCCAATGGATGTCGACATCACAGTTAGCATAGCCAATGGATGTCGACATCACAGTTAGTATAGCCAGTGGATGTCGACATCACAGTTAGCATAGCCAGTGGATGTCGACATCACAGTTAGTATAGCCAGTGGATGTCGCATCAGTTAGCATAGCCAGTGGATTCGACATCACAGTTAGCATAGCCAGTGGATGTCGACATCACTTAGCATAGCCAGTGGATGTCGACATCACAGTTAGCATAGCCAGTGGATGTCGACATCACAGTTAGCATAGCCAGTGGATGTCGACATCACAGTTAGCATAGCCAGTGGATGTCGACATCACAGTTAGCATAGCCAGTGGATGTCGACATCACAGTTAGCATAGCCAGTGGATGTCGACATCAAATGGTGTCTGTTTGAGTTCAGTGAGTACTTGCTGCAATCTATTATTCCACACCAAACTCTAATTTAATATCTCAGTCCCAATGCTCAGTCCCTCTGTTCGTCATGTTATCATGTTTGACATGTTATCATGTTATCCTCATTACCAATGAGATATGTTATCCTCTAATGAGACATGTTATCATGTTATCCTTGTTACTAATAAGACATGGTATCCTCTAATAAAGACATGTTATCCCTCTAATGGAACATGTTTATCATGTTATCCTCGTTACTAATGAGACATGTTATCCTCTAATGAAACATGTTATCATGTTATCCTCGTTACTAATGAGACATGTTATCCTTTGAGACATGTTACCCTCGATTGAGATCCTGAGACATGTTACCCTCTACCTGTAGATCCGACGGGCGGTGGTGGACTTAACACCTTGTGCTAATATAAGTGGTTCAGACCACGTAGACTTTTCTATCGTTACATCCTATGCACCATATGCATCTTCAACGGTTCTTGCCGCTACTTCCTATACATATAAAACATCCCGTGCTCAATAACACCTCGTGCTAGTAGTCCCAGACTACAATAGGCCGTGGTGGACGGAACCTCTAGATAACAAAACCGTAGATAATGTTAGAGATCGAAAAACTCAGCTCACACAGAACTAGTTTGGGTATTCATTCAGACCTCTTTCACACCGGAGCTAGTGCCCTGACAGCTCTCATTCACTCAGTACTAAATAGGTACATTTCAAATCTCTTATTATCCAAATTTCAATCAGCTTATTATCCAAATTTAAATTATCTTGTTATCTAAATTTCAGTCAGCTTAATATCCAAATCGTTTCCACACTCACACAACTTTCATATCTTCATTCACTTAGTACTATTCTCAACCACACTCCGTAATCTCCCTTGTTACCCTATGTGCATCTTCAACGACTCTCTGTTATTACACATGGTGCATAGGAAGTATCTTTCACATACATATATAATAACACCACGTGCTATTAGTAGTGGCTGCAGACCACGTAGACACTTCTCTTATAAATGCCTACAGGCAGCTGTCAGCGAGGCTTTCCATAGTACCGTTACACTCTTGCTCTAGTCTTCTCATTAGACTAGTAAATAGCTTTCTCTTATAAGACTATGGGTACCTTTTTTTATGCGTTACTCGCTTTAATTTCATTGGTTTTATCATTTTATTTAAACATTTTTATACAAATTTATTTAAATTAACTTACTGAAGTTCGGAAGACATGTCCCTCAATTGTTCGCGGACGATGTGTCTCCTCTTGGGCAGCTCACAGTAAGGGTCTGGTCTGGGCGGGTCCTCTTCCTCTTTTGGTCAGATGGGAATTTCCCTTACGCTTCATGAAATGCACCACTGGTTTTCCTCACATACTGTCACTTGAAAGCACCGCAGGCAGAATCAATCATCCTGTTCGTTGATGCCAAATTGTCATGTAAATTCTACACTTGGGACAATCAAAGTCAATCTTAAATTAATCATTGTTTATTAACAGCAAGCTGGAGAGGTCACAGTCAAACTTAGATGCATAAAGTACTGGTCTGAAGTGAACTCAGTCCCGTTAGATCTCTTATGTACTGCTTACACAGACAAGTTACATACGGTTGGTTCCTGTATGTGTTTGGCATCGTCTCCTATCTTAACTTATAGAACATATTCTGGGCGTTCTGCCAGATGGTCCTAAGGAAGGGGTCATGCGCCCCCCCCCCCCCCAAGCACAGGCAGGAGCCAAGGATAATGTATGACACTAACAAAATATGAACATTTTCAAGGCTGTGTCTTCACATGATAATTTGTTTCATCACAGATGTACTGCCAAATTTATAGGTGGCTTATAGTAGCGAAATGAACATTCAATTCTCTGGTAAACGCTCTAGTGGATATTCCTGCAGACAGCATTCCAATTGCACACTCCCTCAAAACTTTTTTGAGTGGCCTTTTATTGTCACCAGCACAAGGTGTGCCTGTGTAATGATCATGATCATCACCTGTCAGGTGGATGAATTATTTATCAGCTGAAAAAGCTTAACTCTTTCAGCTGATTGGAGAAAACACTTCCTTACAGACCACTGCTCCAGAGCTCCAGAATACGGCTGGCCTTTAGATCTGCTTCTCTTTACTAGGAAGTAAAGAAAAAAGCTTCACTTTTTCAGCTGATTGCATTGTAAACAGGGTTTAGAACTGAAATCATTTTTCAATTGTTTTGATTCTGAACAGAACCAATATTATTTGTTACATTCCACTGTTCCGACCAGCAAAATAAAGTTCTGAACCGATTCGAACCTCAAAAAAGTAACGGTTTATATTGTTACTTTCTGTTTCTTTTTAAACCTCTGAAATATATATATTTTTTAGTATAGCTCAACATTACATTACTCTATTCAATGAAAAGAGCAGCTTGCTAATGAGCGAGCAAGCTTTGTATATGCATTGGACAGACAAGTGTATAGTAGAGTGCGACATTTTACATTTTACGGAMATTTTGTGGGTGAGGAGAGGGCTGGGCATGAAGCACTGGGCATCTTGTTGTTATGACATGCATTATCTGAATTAGGCCCACAGAATTATACCTATGGAGGAGTGGCTTCTATGAAGTAACTTTGAATGTCTTTGAACTTCAGAGAGTTGGCTTAACTAACGTTGAACTAACGCCTAGAGTTTTTAAGAGCTAGACCAGAGCTAGCTAACAAGCTAACAAGCTTGTGTGTGCAGAGCAGCACCAGAAAATAACGTCTTGCCTTTTTGTAGTTAATAAATCCAAAGTGAAACGTGATAAATACAGTATCCCTAACTAGCATTGAAAAAGTGTATCCATTGTTCTCTAATAAAAAATCTCTCTCCCTAATTTCTAAATCACTCCTGTAACGTCAGTAGCTACAGTGGACTATGCATGCTTCGGGGTGAGGGGGAGGGTTAGGTAGCCTACATAAAATGGCAAAGATTTTCAGCTGGCAGGCAGACACTGGAATACGTTTCTGAGTGACAGTGAGGGCTTTGCCTAGGCACTTTGTTGCCTTTTCCCCCCCTAGAAACTAAAAGCATGTTATTAACCGGTTCCCATACTTTTAAAATAACGGTTCTGCTCCGGAACAGTATAGCTCACTTTCGTTCTCGGTTCTGGTTCTGGTTCTGTTCCTCGAAGAATTCTGTTTTTTTCTGGTTTTCTGTTCTGTTCCCTGAACCGGTTCCAACTCATGATTATAATTTTAAAAAATTACCCTCAACATAAACTTGATCTACCAGAGCAAGATTTGGAACAAATACATTATTAATGGCAGAGAGTGGAGGAAAAACACCTATTGACTAATTTCCCTTTTATAACAGTTTGTAGAAAGGGTTCTGGTTAAAGTAAATGACAAGGGCTGCCTAGGTCTTTACACTTCATGTGTTGCCAACGTTAGGCGGCTGAACATTTGAACAGTGTTTAGCTAATGTTCAATCCTTCAGGGAGATGTTTTAGTTCAGATTTAAACCCTCGACACATTCATCACTCAAACACAGCTCTGGTGTATGTACACTACACAGCCATGTTCCAAAGACTGTCAGAGAGGCAGTGTGTGTGTGTTCCAGAGGCAGTGTGTGTGTGTTCCAGAGGCAGTGTGTGTGTGTGTTCCAGAGGCAGTGTGTGTGTGT
>NW_019945405.1:0-6726 GCF_002910315.2 Salvelinus sp. IW2-2015
ACTACTACTAATAATAATAATGATAACAAATACTACTACTTCTACTAATAATAATGATAACAATACGACTACTACTACTCTACTAATAATAACAATACTACTACTACTACTACTACTACTACTAATAATAACAATACTACTACTACTACTACTAATAATGATAACAATACTACTACTACTACTACTACTACTAATAACAATACTACTACTACTACTAATAATAATAATAATATAACAATACTACTACTACTACTACTACTACTACTAATAATAATAACAATACTACTACTACTACTAATAATAATAATGATAACAATAACTACTACTCACTAATAATAATGATAACAATACTACTACTACTAATAATAATAATGATACAATACTACTACTACTACTAATAATAATGATAACAATACGACTACTACTACTACTACTAATAATAACAATACTACTACTACTAATAATACTTAATAATAATGATAACAATACTACTACTACTACTACTAATAATAATAACAATACTACTACTACTACTACTACTAATAATAATAATGATAACAATACTACTACTACTACTACTACTAATAATAATAACAATTATACTACTACTACTACTAATAATAATAATGATAACAATACTACTACTACTACTACTACTACTAATAATAACAATACTACTACTACTACTACTTAATAATAATGATAAAACAATACTACTACTACTATAATAATAATGATACCAATACTACTACTACTAATAATAATAATGATAACACTACACTACTACTTACTAATAATAATGATAACAATACTACTACTAATAATAATAATAATGTAACAATACTACTACTACCAATAATAATAAATGATAACAATACTACTACTACTATAATAACAATGTAACAATATCCCCTACTACTAATAATAATGATAACAATACTACTACTGCTAATAATAATAATGATAGACAATACTACTACTACTACTAATAATAATGATAAACATACTACTACTACTAATAATAATAATGATAACAATACTACTACTACTAATAATAATAATGATAACATACTACTACTACTACTATACTACTTACTACTAATAATAATGATGAACAATACTACTACTACTAATAATAATAGATTGATAACAATACTACTACTACTAATAATAATAATGATAACAATATACTACTACTACTAATAATAATGATAACAATACTACTACTACTACTAATAATAACAATTACTTACTACTACTATACTACTAATAAATAATAACAATAATGATAACAATACTACTTACTAATAATAATAATAATGATAACAATAACTACTACTACTACTACTAATAATAATAATATAAAATACTACTACTACTATACTACATAATACAATACTACTCTATACTACTACAAATATAATAACAATACTACTACTACTACTAATAATAATGATAACAATACTACTACTACTACTACTACTCTAATAATAATGATAACAATACTACTACTACTACTACTACTAATAATAAACAATACTACTACTACTACTACTATATTAATAATAACAATACTATACTACTACTATAATAATGATAACAATCTACTACTACTAAATAATAATAACAATACTACTATTACTACTACTACTAATAATAATAATAATAACAATACTACTACTACTACTACTTGCTACTTACTACTAATAATAATAATAACAATACTACTACTACTACTACTACTACTGCTACTACTACTACTACTAATAATAATAACATACTACTACTACTACTACTACACATTAATAATAAATAACGATAACAATACTACTACTATTATTACTACTACTACTACTACTACACTACTACTACTACTACTACTACTACTACCACAAATAATAATAATAATAATAACAATACTACTACTACTAAAAATAATAAATAACAATTCTACTACTGTACTACTCTTACTACTACTACTAATAATTAATAACAATTACTACTACTATACTACTACTGCTACTAATAATAACAATAAACAATACTACTACTATTATACTACTACTACTACTATACTACTACTACAATACTACTAAAATAATAATAATAATAACAATACTACTACTATTTACATACTACTACTACTACTACTTACTACTACTATACTACTACTACTACTACCACAAATAATAAATATATATAAACAATACTACTTACTACACTACTATAATACAAATTCTACTACTCGCTACTACTGCTATACTACTAATAATAATAATAACAATGCTACTACTACTGCTACTAATAATAACAATAACATACTACTACTATTATTACTACTCACTACTACTACTACTATACTACTACTACTACTACTACTACTACATAATAATAATAATAACAATACTACTACTATTATTACTACTACTACTACTACTACTACTACTACTACTACTAACTACCACAATAATAATAATAATAATAATAACAATACTACTACTACTACTAATAATAATAACAATTCTACTACTGCTACTACTGCTAACTACTACTACTAATAATATAACAATACTACTACTACTGCTACTACTACTACTACTACAATAAAAATACTACTACTAACTACTTACTACTACTAATAACAATAACAATACTACTACTATTATTACTACTACTACTACTACTACTACTACTACTACTATACTACTACACTACTATACTACTACTAAAACTACTACTACTAATAATAATAATAGCAATACTACTACTACTACTACTGTACTACTACTACGACTAATAATAAGTAAGTTACTGTTACTATGCGATGTTATTATTCAGTGTCCCTCAGGCTATGCAGACAAATACATATTTGGAAGCAAGAGGAGCCACTGCTCCTTCGCCCATAGTTTTTCCTCTGGGTTTAATAAGTTAAAATATTGAATAAATGTAGTAATTTCTGTGAATAATGAATCTATTGGTAATGTGGATGAGTTTACATTGAACCTCCTGCTGTCCTACAATTTTACTGCCAGGGAGTGTGTATTCACCAGTCCCATTACATAATGATGTAACAATTACACTACGAGTGGGAACAAACTGCAGTGACAGAACAGCTAGGACACGTCAAAAGACAAGAGATACTGAGACACACACACACACACACACACACACACACACCACACACAACCACACCACACACACACACACACACCAACACACACACACACACACACACCACACACACACACACACACACACACACACACACACACACCACACAAGATAACATACCTCCAGCACTTCTTCTTGATGATGTTACCCAATATGACTTCAGCTCTGGAAAGCAATGCCTGTCATTATACTGTACACTACATAGATGACCACTTTCTATAAGGGATGGATCGACATTTACAGAATGGGTACCAAGACCAAAATAGGGAGGTCATGCTTTTTCAATTTCAGTCAAATTTCTGCGTTGCCATGCAATGCTTACAGGACAAACAGTTTGTAAAACTGCATGTCTGGTCTGTCCATAAAATGAGGGTAAACAGGATACATATTCTCTGCTCTTCACTCTATTTTTAATTGTTATTTGGGGTACAGGGGAGGGTCACTTGTTTAATTGTTTTAAGCGTTCAGTGAGGGTTTAGGTAAGAAATATTTTGCTGAAGGAGGGCCATCCATTTTCATTGCAAGAATGTCAGATTTTCCCCATGTAACCCTTTATAATAAATAACATTCACTCCCTTCCATTAAAAAGAAACATATAAAGAGGTTTATTATATCCTGACTCACTTTCCAGCAGCGTACACCTCCGCTGTGTCAAACAGGTTGACCCCGCTCTCATACGCCATGGTCATCAGATGCTCGGCCACCTGGGAAAAAACACAGAGGTCAGAGGTCAAAGATGTCACACACGCATCCCCCAACACCACACACAACACACAACACACACACACACACACACACACACACACACACACACACACACACACACACACACACACACACACACACACACACACACAGACACACATCCTCATCTCGTCTTCCTCATCCTCATCCCATCATCACATATCGGGTGTGTAGGAACCAGAGGTTAGCAGCCAGGGTTTACCCACCTATCTAAGAACAGCAAAAAAGTTTTGGTGAAAAACCCTCTTTATGTCTGAGCTCTGCTCCTCCTCTCAGTTCCACTCTCTGCCTTCTCTCTTCCAGGGTACTATAGATAGTGTTTCTAGTCTGTTCTATAGTTGTCCCTCTAGAGAGCTGAGCTGTTCCTCTCTCTAGTGTGTTTCAGTGTGTCAATGCAGCAGGCTGAGGCAGTAGACTTCACAATGATTCACCCAACTGAAGATCATACATCATCACGCTGAATTGTTCTCAGATTCAATTCCCTTTATTGCAATGGGCTGTAAGTGAATTTGCTTAAATTTCCCTCTGCGGCGGTGTGTGAGCAAGGGTGTATCTGTCTCGTTGTGAGACTGGGAGTGTGAGTGTCTGTGTGTGTCTAACCTTCTCCCTATTTGAGTCGAGAGGACTTTGGAGGCCTTGCTACTAACAGAGCTAAACCAATGTCCTCCCCCTGCTGAGGATCTATCTATCAACTCTCCTAAAATTATCTTTGCCACTGCGGCTAGAAATTAGGCAGGGATCCAAACCCTGGTGTGTGCATGCGTGCATGTGTACGTGTGTGTCTGTGTGTGTGTGTTGTGTGTGTGTGTGCGGGTGTGGGTGTGTGTGTGTGTGTGTGTGTGTGTGTGTGTGTGTGTGTGTGTGCGACAGGATGAAAAGAGAGGAAAAAGAACTGAAACACTGAATGGCTGGTGACAACAGTCTGTCAATCAAAAAGTAGTTGTGATGAAGGGACTAGAGTAGGGACAATAGACTGTAAATTAAAGGCTGATTGATGGATGACTGACAGAGAAGAGAGAGAGAGAAGAGAAAGTGACAGAGAGAGAGAGAGAGAGACAAAGAGAAGACAGAGAGAAAGAAGGAGAGAGAAAGAGGGAGTGGCAGAGAGAGAAAGAGACAAAGAGAGAGAGAGAGACAGAGAGAGAGAGAAAGAATAGAGAGAGAAAGAGACAGAGAGAGAGAGAGAGAGAAGGAGAGAGAGAGAGAGAGAGAGACAGAGAGAGAAAGAGAGAGAGAGAAAGAGAGAGAGAGACAGAGAAGAGAGTGACAGAGAGAGAGAGAGAGAGAGACAAAGAGAGAAGAGAGAGAGAGGGTCAGTTATGTAATTAGAAAAACACAATAGCCTTCTTAATACTTCGATAACTGTCATCTCTCTCCTCTCCTCTTCCTCTTCCTCTCCCTCTCCCCTTCCTCTTCCTCTGCCTCTCCCTCTGCATTATCATTAACAGCAGACTTGTACATTTCCTCAGTGAAAACAATGTACCGAGCAAATTTCAAATGGGCTTTTTACCAATTACCGTACGACAGAGAGTATTCACCCTGCACACCCTAACTGACAAACAAACAAACCAAAAACAAATGCAGTCTTCTCATGCTTTGTTGATTTCAATATGGCTTGAGGGTCTGCTACTACAATTGATGGAAAGTGGTGTTGGGGAAAAACATACAACATTATAAAACCCATGTACAAACAACAAGTGTGCGGTTAAAATATGCAAAAAACAAATTCTTTCCACAGGCCATGGAGGAGACAGGGACGCAGCTTAAGCCCCACCCTCTACATATATATCAACGAATTGGCAAGGGCACTAAACAGTGTGCAGCACCCGGCCTCACCCTACTAGAATCTGAAGTCAAATGTCTATTGTTTGCTGATGATCTGGTGCTTCTGTCACCAACCAAGGAGGGCCTGCAGCAGGACCTAGATCTTCTGCACAGGTTCTTTCAGACCTGGGCCCTGACAGTAAATCTCCGTAAGACAAAGATAATGGTGTTCCAATAACATTTACATTACATTTAAGTCATTTAGCAGACGTCCAGTCGCCAGGACCACGAATACAAATTGCATCTAGACACCTCGAGCACACAAAAAACGATACATACCTCAGCCTAAACAACAGCGCCATAGGTAACTTCCACAAAGCTGTGAACGATCTGAGAGACAAGGKATGAGGGGCCTTCTAGGCCATCAAAAGGAACATAACATTCGACATACCAATTATTATCTGGCTAAAAATACTTGAATCAGTTATAAAACCCATTGCCCTTCATGTTTGTGAGGTCTGGGGTCCGCTCACCAACCAATAATTCACAAAATGGGACAAACATCAAATTGAGACTGCATGCAGAATTCTGCAAAAAATATCCTACGTGTACAACATAAAACACCAAATAATCAGAATTAGGCCGATACCCGATAATGATCAAAATCCAGAAAAGAGATGTTAAATTCTACAACCACCTAAAAGGAAGTGATTCCCAAACCTTCTYTAACAAAGCCATCYCCTACAYAGAGATGKACCTGGAGAAGAGTCCCCTAAGCAAGCTGGTCCTGGGGCTCTGTTCACAAACACAAACAGACTCCACAGAGTCCCCTGTTACACAATAGGTGCTGTGTGTGTTCATATACTGTGAAGGTGATGAGGTGTTGGTGCTGCTGTGAGACTCTCCTACTACACCACTCAAAACTATTTTAAATCACACATTTTTTGCCTGTGTTTGTGTGTTGTGTGTGTAATCTGTCCAACTCTTCTAAATATGTTACTCATTCAAAATGGCTGCCTGCATTTATTTATATTTTACCTTTTTTTT
>NW_019945405.1:8123-13818 GCF_002910315.2 Salvelinus sp. IW2-2015
AACTAGCAAGCCTGTAGCCACTGTAAATGTCAACCTGGGTATCTCTCAAACTACTAGCCTATTTTGATATACATCTGACTACCTGACCCTACCATTCACTGCCCCATCTAGATGGAACCCAAACCACAGACAATATCAGTACCAATTAGGAAAAAATTAAACCAACCACTAATGATCAGAGACTCCCATACCTCTACCATACCTCACATATAACATGACATTAGAGACAGCCAAGCCATAGCCTAACCCTAAACCTCATTCCTAACCTCTAACCCTTAACCCTAACTCCTAACAAGCCATAGCCAAATGAGGAAAAATAAACACATAACCATAGAACAGCAGACAAAGTCTCCAAGATAATAATCATGGATAACCAACAGACAAAGTCTCCAAGATAATAATCATGGATAACCAACAGACAAAGTCTCCAAGATAATAATCATGGATAACCAACAGACAAAGTCTCCAAGATAATAATCATGGATAACCAACAGACAAGTCTCCAAGATAATAATCATGGATAACAACAGACAAAGTCTCCAAGATAAAATCATGGATAACCAACAGACAAAGTCTCCAAGATAATAATTGTCACGATCGTCTTCGGGTGAAAGAGACCAAGCGCAGCGTATTATTAAAGACATATTTGTATTTATTTAAGAAAGACGAAGAACACTAACACAAACAAAACAAAACAACAACCCGACGATCGTGAGATACAAGACAAATAAGTGCAGACACTGGCAACTTACACATAGACAATTACCACAACCTACCTAATGACTATGGCTGCCTAAATATGGCTCCAATCAGAGACAACGATAGACAGCTGTCTCTAATTGAGAACCAATCTAGCAACCATAGACTAACATAAACACCTACACTGAACACAACCCATAAACTCTACAAAACCCCCTATACAATACAAACCCCCTATATGAGACAAAAACACACAAACATCCCCATGTCACACCCTGACCTAACTAAAATAATAAAGAAAACAAAGATAACTAAGGCCAGGGCGTGACAGTACCCCCCCCCCAAAGGTGCGGACTCCGGCCGCAAAACCTGACACAGAAGGGGAGGTTCCGGGTGGCCTTCCTACGGCGGTGGCTCGGGTGTGGGACGTGGACCCCACTCCACCATAGTCAATACCGCTTAGGTAGCCTCCCAGGAACGAGGACCCTTGCAGCGAGTCCCGGACTGAAGACCATCGTAGAGCGCCACTGGACGGAGGGGCAGCTCCGGACTGGTGAGCTCCGGAGTGCAGCTCGACTGGGGCCTCCGGACTGGGGGCAGCTCCGGACTGAGGGCAGCTCCGGACTGAGGGGCAGCTCCGGATCTGAGGGGCAGCTCATGACTGAGGGGCAGCTCATGACTGAGGGGCAGCTCATGACGGAGGGCGGCTCATGACTGGAGGGGGCTCATGACTGGCGGGCGGCTCATGACTGGCGGGCGGCTCATGACTGGGTTTATGTGACCAATAAAATGTGATTTGATTTGATTATTCCTATAGACCTACCTCTAAACCACCTATTGAACAACAGCACTATAGACAACTCCAACATACTCATAATCCACATGCACAAACTCCAGTTCTACACCCATAACTCATGACTATCATGAGCACCACCATTCCAGTCCTATCCACAAACTCATGACTATTCATGAGCACCACCATTCCAGCATGCCTATCCCAACTCATGACTATTCATGAGCACCACCATTCCAGTCCTATCCCACACTCATGACTATTCATGAGCACCACCATTCCAGTCCTTATCCCACAACTCATGACTATCATGAGCACCACCATTCCAGTCCTATCCCATAACTCATGACTATTCATGAGCACCACCATTCCAGTCCTATCCTACAACTCATGACTATTCATGAGCACCACCATTCCAGTCCTATCCATAACTCATGACTATTCATGAGCACCACCATTCCAGTCCTATCCCATAACTCATGACTATTCATGAGCACCACCATTCAGTCCTATCCCATAACTCATGACTATTCATGAGCACCACCATTCCAGTCCTATCCATAACTCATGACTATTCATGAGCACACCATTCCAGCTATCCCATAACTCATGACTATTCATGAGACACCATTCCAGTCCTATCCCAAACTCATTGACTATTCATGAGGCACCACATTCCAGTCCTATCCATAACTCATGACTATTCACGAGCACCACCATTCCAGTCTATCCCACAACTCATGACTATTCATAGCACCACCATTCCAGTCTATCCATAACTCATGATATTCATGAGCACCACCATTCCAGTCCTATCCCATAACTCATGACTATTCATGAGCACCACCATTCCAGTCCTATCCCATAACTTCATGACTATTCATGAGCACCACCATTCCAGTCCTTCCCAATACTCATGACTATTCATGAGCACCACACATTCCAGTCCTATCCCATAACTCATGACTATTCGATGAGCACCACCATTCCAGTCCTATCCATAACTCATGACTATCACGAGCACCACCATTCCAGTCCTATCCATAACTCATGACTATTCACGAGCACCACCATTCCTGTCCTATCCCATAACGTCATGACTATTCATGAGCACCACCATTCCAGTCTATCCCATAACTCATGACTATTCACGAGCACCACCATTCCAGTCCTATCCATAACTCATGACTATTCATGAGCACACCATTCCAGTCATATCCATAACTCATGACTATTCACGAGCACCACCATTGACTCTAGCATAACACGCACACTAAGTCACGACATAGAAACCAGTCACACCGTCAACACTTATTTCTTTGCAGCTCTTAATCCCTTAATCCCTTGGTGTGATCTTCATTATTTTACTATATTATTTGTTTATTCAAATATTTATATATTAATGCTTTTTCTTCTTCTTAATATATTTTCTAATTGTTTACCTCAGAATGTAATCAATTCTTGTCTCTCCTCTCATCTTGTCTTCCTCTCAACGTTGTCTTCCTCTCATCGTTGTCTTCCTCTCATCGTTGTCTTCCTCTCATCGTTGTCGTCCTTCTCTTCGTTTCTTCATTCGTTGTTTCTTATCGTTGTCTTCCTCTCAATCGTTGTCTTCCTCTCATCGTTGTCTTCCTCTCGTTACTCTCATCGTTGTCTTCATCTTCATCGTTGTCTTCCTCTCATCTGTCTTCCTCTCATCGTTGTTTCCTCCATCTTGTCTTCCTCTCATCGTGTCTTCCTCTCATCGTTGTCTTCATCTCAAAGTTGTCTTCATCTCATCGTTGTCTCCTTTATCGTTGGTCTTCCTCTCATCGTTGTCTTCCTCTCATCGTTGTCTTCCTTCATCGTTGTTTTCTTCCTCTCATCGTTGTCTTCATCTCATCGTTGTCTTCATCTCATCGTTGTCTTCCTCTCACTCGTGCTTCCTCTCATCGTTGTCTTCCTCTCATTCGATTGTTCTTCCTCTCATCGTTGTCTTCCTCTCATCGTTGTCTTCCTCTCATCGTTGTCTTCATCTCATCGTGTCTTCCTCTCATCGTTTCTTCTTCATCGTTGTCTTCATCTCATCGTTGTCTTCCATCCATCGTTGTCTTCCTCTCATCGTTGGTCTTCCTCTCATCGTTGTCTTCCTCTCATCGTTGTCTTCCTCTCATCGTTGGTCTTCATTCATCGTTGTCTTCCTCTCATCGGTTGTCTTCCTCTATGTTGTCTTCCTCGTCAGTCGTTGTCTTCATCTCATCGTTGTCTTCACTGCTCATCGTTGCTTTCCTCTCATCGTGTCTTCTCTCATCGTTGTCTTCTCCTCCTCATAGTTCTTCCTCTCTCGTTGTCTCTTCATCTTCTTCATCCATCGTTGTCTTCCTCTCATCGTTGTCAGGTGACCCCTCCGAGCTCTCGGCCTCCATGATCTTTCAGGCAATAACTGCCCAATGTTCCCTCTTCAAACCGGACTGACTTGCAATATGCAGACAGAGCGAGAAAGCTGCAATAGGCCCGTGCAACCCAAGGTTTGATACCAGCACAAACAGTATCCCTAACCCTAACCCTAACCCTAACCCTAAACCTAAACCTAAACCTAAACCTAAACCTAACCCTAACCCTAACCTAAACCTCACCCTCACCTAACCTAAACCTAACCTAACCTCACCCTCCACCCTAACACCCCTGTCCGTGTGACAGATAGAGCTAATCATCAGTTACAGGGGAGTGTGGGGTCTGAATACACAGAGGCCTCCCTCCCTAGTCTATGGTGCACAATGCTGAGACACCATGTTATTTGTTTGTGGTGTGGTGTGTGTGTGTGTGTGTGTGTGTGTGTGTGTGGTGGTGTGTTTGTGTGTAATAGTGGACGGGATGGAGACGAGTGTAATTAATCATGGATAACCAACAGACAAAGTCTCCAAGATAATAATCATGGATAACCAACAGACAAAGTCTCCAAGATAATAATCATGGATAACCAGCAGTACCTCTTTGAAGCCAACAAATAATAGCAGACCTCTATGGAAATAAATGCATTACACATACTGTAGACAAAAGGGAAAATCTAGATGGACCAGACCCACCCAGAGACTCTTCTATCTCCTCTCTAAGATCCATCAAGCACCAGGTACCTGGACAGTCCCTTTTGAGGTCCCGAAAGGAAGACTGATTGTGTCAGACTGTGGGAGTGAGTCCTCATCAGCAGTTGAATTCATTGACTACTTCCTCAATCCCGTCTCACAAAGGCCACCCCAGCTACCTTGAGGACACATACCACTTCATAGAGTCCACACCATTCCAGTCCCAGCACATGCATACTTATTCACCATAGACATAGACTCTCTATACACCAACATAGACATCTCATCAGTCTTGGCAGCTGTAGACTCTGGAGATATCCTGATCCAGAGAGATCATACTCACACCTCCTACAGCTCTTACAACTTGGCTTAAAGAAATTATGATTTCACATTCAATTACCAACACGACCTCCAGATTGGTGGGACGGCGATGGGTAAGAAGTTCTCTCTGGCTAATGACATTTATATGGCAGACTGGGAGATGACAGCCTTGACTAAATACCCGTTGAGACCCATGTTTTATAGATGATACCTGGATGATATCTTTAGGGTGTTGGAACATGATCTGGTACACTTTACAACA
Source organism: Salvelinus sp. IW2-2015 (assembly GCF_002910315.2). NCBI lineage: Eukaryota > Metazoa > Chordata > Actinopteri > Salmoniformes > Salmonidae > Salvelinus > Salvelinus sp. IW2-2015. Next base: position 13,261 of record NW_019945405.1, read on the forward strand.
TTCATTGACATTCTCAACAACCATCATCCCATCATAACAGTCAAATATGCCACCCTCCCTCATCAACACAATCAATTTATTGGACACAACAGTCTTTTTTCCATGTACTGACACACACATAGTCTCCCTACACACACAACTATACTTCAAGGACAGACACACACATATAGTCTCCCTACACAAAAAAAATATATACTTCAAGGACAGACACACACACACCCTACTCCAAACATCCAGCTACCACCCCAAACATCATACATTCCCTGGCATTGTCAAGTATCAACCCATCCCATTCCATAGACTGTGTCTATGGACATTTAACATTTAACCCTATTAACCTCCATAACTCTCCCTGCAGAACCCTGGACCTGGCACTGAATCCTGACCTGGAACATCCCACACCTAATCTGAACCATTTCCCTAATCTGGGTCCGCACCCCTTCCCTGCCCTCCACCCAGACCCCCTGTCCCTATCCCCCACCCCTTCCCTGTCCTCCACCCAGACCCCCTGTCCCTATCCCCCACCCCTTCCCTGTCCTCCACCCAGACCCCCTGTCC
>NW_019945405.1:15928-17436 GCF_002910315.2 Salvelinus sp. IW2-2015
CATCTCATCGTTGTCTTCATCCATCTTGTCTCATCTCATCGATTGTCAGGTTGACCCCTCCGAGCTCTCGCGCTCCATTGATCTTTCAGGCCAATAACTGCCTAATGTTCCCTCTTCAAACCGGACTGACTTGCAATATGCAGACAGAGCGAGAAGTTGCAATAGGCCCGTGCAACCAAGGTTTGATACCAGCACAAACAGTATCCCTAACCCTAACCCTAACCCAAACCTAAACCCTAACCCTAACCCTAAACCTAAACCTAAACCTAACCCTAAACCCACCCTCACCCTAACACCCCTTGTCCTGTGACAGATAGAGCTAATCATCAGTTACAGGGGAGTGTGGTGGGTCTGAATACACAGAGCCTCCCCTCCTAGTCTATGGTGACACAATGCTGAGACACCATGTTATTGGTGTGTGTGTGTTGTGTGTGTGTTGTGTGTGTGTTGTGTGTGTGGGTGTGTTGGTGTGTGTGGTGTGTGTGGTGTGGTGTGTGTGTGTGTGTGTGTGTGTGTGTGTGTGGTGTGTTGTGGTGTGTGTGTGTGTGTGTAATAGTGACAGGGATGAGACGAGTGTAATTTTAATTGTCGCCAGACGAGGGCAGGGCCACGCCCAATTGCATAAAACATCTTAAGGATTTCCCTTAAAGAATAATGTTTTCTTAATTAGGCAGTTGTTTAAGGGTGTTGCATAGAGCCACTCAAACCTTAGGTCAGGGTCTAATTAAGCAATACGGCACAAGGGGGTATGGTATATGGCCAATATACCACGGCTAAGGGCTGTTCTTATGCACGACGCAAAGCAAAGGAGTGCCTGGGTACAGCCCTTAGCCCGTGGTATATTGACCAATATACCACGGCCAAGGGCTGTTCTTATGCACGACGCAAAGCAAAGGAGTGCCTGGACACAGCCCTTAGCCCGTGGTATATTGGCCAATATACCACCAACCCCCGAGGTGCCTTATTGCTATTATGAACTGGTTACCAACGTAACTAGAGCTGTAAAAATAAAAGTTTCGTCATACACGTGGTATACGGTCTGATATACCACGACTGTCAGCCAAACAACATTCAGGGCTCGGGCCACCCAGTTTGAAGGCATAGAAGGTATAGAGAGTCTCTGGTTACTATGGAGATGGTGAATTAAGAAGAGAGCGTCCAGAGAGGACAAGGACGAGGGCAGAGGGATTGGATGGGGCTTTAYGTATGGCTTGTGGTTGTTGCTATGTTTATAGGGGTGAACAGGGTAGTTCTGAAGAGGCAGGGATTCTTTTGAACCCAATGGCATGGTGTGTGGATGGAGATTGTGATGATCGGGAGGGTAAGTACGTGCTTCGGATGGGTCCTAAGGCAGAGACAGCTGTGATTGTGTGTTAATGTGTCGTGTGGGTTTAGGGGCTGAGGGACAGACATGGACACTGGATGGGACCCAAGGCAGGGTTGACTGGACAAGGAGATGGGAGGAACAGGCAATGGGGACAGGGATGTTGTTGACTAAAAGCAAGCCT
>NW_019945405.1:23498-28517 GCF_002910315.2 Salvelinus sp. IW2-2015
CTTCATTGCTCCAGACCACCACCAGGGGGAGTTAGAGCACTCATTATGCATTTGGYTCCCAAGGTTTTTATATGATCAATKATATCGAGTGGTTCCAATGACGAATTTGACGAGGGCCACCCGTCCCTGGTGACTTCAGTAAAGATGGCTGACAAAACATTACGGGGAAGCAAATGTATGTAGTTATAACATCATAACGAGTCAAGCAAAACATTTACAATTGAGAGGAATATGTTAGTTAATGTAGAGACAAACGATTGTGCTTATTTMTTTGACATAAAGTTAATTWACGAAAATCGCTAATTAGGAAGMTTTTTTTCAGCCATATCCAATAKCAGGTGTATCAAACTRAGTCGTTATAGCAAGCAGGGAGCAGGTTTMGAACCCTCAACATTCTAYCCCGAAGTCCAGCATGCRKWKGACTGMGCCCAAATGTATTAATGGGGGTTGGGGCCGATTGTGYCTAAAAACACTTTATCAATTTATCTTTAACGTGGAAAGGGGAAAAAGTATTATTATTCATATTTCACAAGCATASCAGATAGATACAAATGATGTGGTTAAAATAAAAAATGTAGCCCATCATGCAAATGATTCCTATTASCAGGACAARAMACTTTTTATAGCCCGGCTACTGTTGTGAAAATCCCTCAACTTGCAATGTAMTWGATGCTTKAGTGTTACATTTCTAACTCAAAACAAKATTTCTTCATCAACATCTTTATGCTTTCGTTAATCTTCTTGATCTTCTTRCTTTTTTTCCTGTAGCAATTTTGAGCAAATTGCTSAAGGGCCCTGGTTGATTCGTCTGTGAAGACGACGTTATTGAATGTCTCGCCAGCTTTGATCCATGCCTGGGCCTGCAGGACTCAAAGTTRTTTGGGTCGAAACTACAGAACAGTACAAATCAAGCGAACACATATGGTTAATGTTCATATGTAAATATGTACACAGGCGGAGGTAGCGGTCCTGCTGCTGGGTTGTTGCCCTCCTACGGCCTCCTCCACGTCTCCTGATGTACTGGCCTGTCTCCTGGTAGCGCCTCCATGCTCTGGGACACTACGCTGACAGACACAGCAAACCTTCTTGCCACAGCTCGCATTGATGTGCCATCCTGGATGAGCTGCACTACCTGAGCCACTTGTGTGGTTGTAGACTCTGTCTCATTACCACTAGAGTGAAACACCGCCAGCATTCAAAGTGACCAAAACATCAGCCAGGAAGCATAGGAACTGAGAAGTGGTCTGTGGTCACCACTACAGAACACTCCTTTTTGGGGTGTTCTTGCTAATTGCCTATAATTTCCACCTTTTGTCTATTCTCATTTGCACAACAGCATGTGAAATTTATTGTCAATCAGTGTTTGCTTCCTAAGTGGACAGTTTGATTTCACGAAGTGTGATTGACTTGGAGTTACATTGTTGTTGAAGTGTTCCCTTTATTTTTTTGAGCAGTGTATATATAAAACATTTCTTACCTAGCCGTGATGCCCGCAGATTACAGATTGCCTTTGCCGATTGCTCATCATTTCATTCATCAGTGAGTCAATGGCTTGAATAGTCATTGACTCACTTGCGTTGAAAAGGGCGAGGAATGAGATGGAGTCACAATCCATGCCAGGACACCTGTGAGCTCTGGAACTCCACCTCCGACAGGCAGAGTCAACATACAGTACGTGGCGGGTTTGTCAGGTTTTCGGTTCACCCTGACATTTTCATTCCTCTTCTGACAACAGAACTTGACCAACTGCTCACCAGGCACAGCAAGGGCCGCCCGGACTGTTATGCTGTTCTGCTATTCCAAGGATGTGTAACCGAAGAGAGATACACGAGTGGGCACAGAATACATAGCCTTCCGCTGTGGCCATCTATTTCAACACCGTTTCACTCTGCTCTGAGACAAACATGGAAAAACAAAAATGTTCAAATATTCCATGGTATTCTTAACTTCTCTAGGGCAGGGGCAGCATTTTCACGTTTGGATGAAAAACATACCCAAATTCAACTGCCAGTTACTATCGCCAGGAGATAAGATATGCATAGTATTAGTAGATTGAATAGAAACACTCTGAAGTTTCTAAAACTGTTTGAATATTCTGTGAGAATAACAGAACTTATTTAGCAGGCGAAACCCTGAGACACACATTCAGATTTTATTTTTTTTGAGGTCACTGTCTTTCAATGAGGTTTCATTGGAAACCAGATTTCTAAGCAACTTGCTTGCATTTCCTACGGCTTCCACTGGATGTCAACAGTCGTGAGAAATAGGTTGAGGTATTCCTTTGTGTAATGAAAGAAATACGGCCATCTTGAAGTCGAGGCACTCCTGGTGTCCTAGACATGCGTTTCAATCAAACAGAAGGCATGCTACATATCTTTTAATCCTGTATTGAACACATATCACCCCGTCTTCAATTTATCGATTATAACGTTAAAAACACCTAAAGTTGTATTACATAAGTAGTTTGACATTTTTTGGCAAAGTTTAGAGGTCATTTTTTAGATATTTGTCGTCATGTTTGAGCAAGTTGGAACCGGTGTTTTTCTGGAACAAACGCGGCAAATAAATGGACATTTTGGACATATATCGACGGAATTAATCGAACAAAAGGACCATTTTGTGATGTTTATGGGACATATTGGAGTACACAACAACAGAAGCTCGTCAAAGGTAAGCATGAATATTATATTTTTTTCTGCGTTTTGTGTTGCTCCTTCAGGGTTGAAATGTTTTCTCTCTTTGTTTTACAATGGTGCTATGCTGAATATAGCATCGTATGCTTTTGCTGAAAAGCTATTTGAATTCTGACATGTTGGCTGGATTCACAACCAGTGTAGCTTTAATTTGATATCTTTCATGTGTGATTTAATGAAAGTTTGATTTTATAGTAATTTTCATAGTCATTCATTTTAATGTGGCGCTATGCATTTTCTCTGGATTTTTGCAAGTGATACAGTGCGTCTAGCCTAAACTCAGATTTTTGGATATAAACATGAACTTTACCGAACATAATAACATGTATTGTGTAAATGAAGTCCTATAGGTGTCATCTGATGAAGATTATCGAAGGTTAGTGATTCATTATTATTTCTCTATTTCTGCTTTTTGTTAATGCTCTCTTTAGCTGAAAAATGGCTTCTTTTTCTGTGACTTGGCTCATACCTTACATAATCGTTTTGGTGCTGCTTTCGTCGTAAAACCTTTTTGAAATCGGACACTTTGGCGGATTTACAACAAGTGTAGCTTAAAATGGTGTAAAATACTTGTATGTTTGAGGAATTTAAATTATGGGATTTCTGTTGTTTTGAAATATGGCGCCCTGCAGATATCACTGGCTGTTGATGAGTGGGAAGCTAACGTCTCACATACCCTAGAGAGGTTTTTAAAGATATGTATTGACTGAATATAAGCAAGTGATGTCTTGATAAATAATCAAGTTTCAAATAAATAATAATCTAAATAACTGGCTTATTATTTACAAATTAGTGAGAAGTGTCTTCATGCCCAATGTTCAAGTAATGTCCTTTTTGTTCTCGCTCACTCTATGTTAAATGAAAACTAAATCTCCAAAATATCGTTACTTTTTAAACAAAGCGATTATTAATTAATTTAGAATGATATAAAAGCCCCTTAAATATTCTCAGATATTCTCACAGATCCTAAAGGAAAATGCCCCTTAGATATTAATTTAGAGTCCTCCAATCCTCTAAATGTAATTATTGACGGAGAGTCACATAATTGAAAAAAAMATTTTTAGATATACTGTTAAAAATTGTGTATTTATTTAAAGAGCATATTGAAGTTAGAAGCAAAAGCCTACATCCATTTTAGCACCGCTCTGAGACAAGCACGACACAAGGATTCTTTAGCTAAATAGCCCAGTAATGTACTGCCAGACATCACGTTGTACAGCGCCATATTTTCCATTCCATCCTTACAGAAACCCAGAGGGTTTTTTGCTTTTCATAGAATAGAAAAACACCATAATTTTCATCAAATTAATTAAGCAAGTACCAGTCAAAAGTTTGGACACACCTGCTCATTCAAGGATTTTCCTTTATTTTAACTATTTTCTACATTGTAGAATAATAGTMAAGACATCACAACTGTAGCAGGTGTAGAACACCATGCAAATGTTTCCTATTAGCAGGACAATATACTTTTTATAACCCGGATACTGTTGTGAAAATCCCTGAACTTGCAATGTTTTCGATGCTTCAGTACTCTAAAGTGTTACATTTCTAACTGAAAAACAGCAGTACAGTATTTCTTCATCAACATCTTTATGCTTTTGTTAATAAAATAAAATAATGAGAAAAAAGAACATTCAAATGCAGATGTTCATATTTCACTTAATCTCCATTTGGGTATTTGTTAGAAAAGAATTCAAACATGTTATGCTCTTAGTGTAACCTTTATTTAACTAGGCAAGTCAGTTATGAACAAATTCCTATTTACAAGGACAGCCTACTCCTACTCCTGGTCCCCAGATCGTCAAAAAGMTACATAGCTGCGCCATTGAGAGCATGCTGACTGGTTGCATCAATGCCTGGTATGGTAACTGCTCGGCATCTGACTGTAAGACGCTACAGAGGGTAGTGTGTACAGCCCAGTACATCACTGGGGCCAAGCTTCCTGCCATCCAGGACCTATATACTAGGCGGTGTCAGAGAAAAGCCCCCAAAATGGTCAAAGACTCCAGTCACCCAAGTCATAGACTGTTTTCTCTGCTACCTCAGGGCAAGTGGTACCGAAGCTCCAAGTCTAGGACCAAAAGGCTCCTCAACAGCTTCTACCCCCAAGCCATAAGACTCCTGAACAATTAATCACACGGCCACCATATTATTTACATTGACTCTTCTTGAACTGCACTGTTGGTTAAGGCCTCGTAAGTAAGTGTTTCACGGTAAGGTCTACACTTGTTGTATTCGGCTCAATAAAGTTTGATTTGATTTGAGAGAGAGAGAGACAAAAAGAGAGAGAGAGAGAGAGAGAGAGAGAGAGAGAGAGAGAGAGAGA
>NW_019945405.1:28542-31672 GCF_002910315.2 Salvelinus sp. IW2-2015
ACGAAGAGGCAGAGAGAGAATAGAGAGAGATTAGAGCAGAAAAAAGAAGGAAAGAAGAAGGAAAAGTCAAAGATGCACTGAACGTACTGCATACTCATGTAGAGCGAGAGAGACCAGAGAGAGGATAAGTGAGAGACAGAGAAAGACGAGCTGCAGGTGAGAAGACCAGAGAGAGAAAAGTGAGAAAGGAGGGAAGAGGTAACCAATGGCAGAGATCAATTCATACTCAGATCACTCTCTCTCTCTCTCACTATCTCTCTTGCCTACTGCACTTACTCTCTTATGCCTAGCTCTCATCTCTCTCGTTGCGTGCTACTCTCTGCTCCGTTACGATTTCATCTTTCTCAATCTCTCACGCATACGGTAGGTGAATTTCCCACTCTCATCCAACAATCGATGCATATACTTCACTACATCTCCGACTCGAGTAGACCATCATACGTCTCATCTCTCTATCAAACCTCCTCTCCCTTCTAAAGCTTTGACCTCAGTCTTCTGGTTCGGATTCTTTACAGGGAACTTTGTCCGTGGTATCACCGATGGAAGCATTTTCGGACATTCATAATAAGCGCTCTTAACAGCTACTCGTTGTAGTTCGACGCAAATGTGTGCACTACCATCAAGAATAGTCTAGTTTTACTTTTGTGATATGGATGAGTGATATATTGATCTATCTTAAAACCATAATGATGAGCTAAACTTATTCTCAACATTTATCAAATGAACATTTTACAATTTGAATGTAATCATGCTTTGGAGGCTACCTTTAATATGATAAGAGTCTTATTAGGAGTGCCAAATATAGGCCGACGAACACATACAGCAGTCCAACATGGGTGGTGGGAGATGCGAGATGGCTCACTTCACAACTATACGTCGCACTACTTGTATTCTCATCCTCTCCAGCAACACTTTAATATCTTCATCCAAAGTTTTTTTTTCTGTTCTCTAGACCCTGGTGGTTGGCAAACATTTGCAACACATCTAGCTTTATGACATTAGCCATGCAAACAAACAAATATGGTCATATATCTCTATCTTACATCTATCACTAGATGCTTGTACTGTACTATTAATACTGAAATTCCTAAGAGATTTCAGATTGAAATACAAAAGATAGTAATTATAAAAAAAAATATTAATTATATACCTTTTGGGTATATCTAGCAAAATGTACGTATTGGCAAGCCACCAGGTTATCTGACAAACCTTGGATGAGAAATGTGATCTCCGCGAGCAAATAATAGCGGACGATTTGTAACTGTGCCACCGACGACTCTGCTTGCCTAGATGTTTCAAATTCTAAGACCTTACATAGAAAGTGAAATTAAAGTTTAGGCTAATGGTTTTAAAATCAAATCACCCACCAAAAAGTCACCTGACTATCTGTCTGTGGGAGTCATTTAAACTACAGATACTGTTGGACGTATTTGTCAACACTGAAACAAGGAAAACAAGTACCATGAGAATGCAACCAAAAATTTGTTCAACTTCACAGACACTGAGTGTTAGTTTACTACTGCGGAGACGTGTTGAAGTTGCATCGATGTTGCGAGAAAAGAGGGAAAACACCCACGAGGGAGAGGGAGTAAGAGACGAGAAGAGAGAGAAGCAAGAGAGAGTGAGAGAAGCCAAGAGAGAGTGAAGAGCAAGAGAGGTAGAGAGCAAGCAGAGAGTGAGAGAGCAAAGGAGAAGGAGAGAGCAAGAGAATAGAGAGAGAGAGAGAGAGAGGAGAGCATGGCCGAGCAAGAGAGAGTGAGAGAAGAAAAGAGAGAGAGAGAGAGCAAGAGAGAGAGCACAGGAGAAGAAGAGAGAGAGAGGATGCGCGAGCAAGAGAGAGCCAAGAGAGAAAGAGGAAAGAGAGAGAGCAAGAGAGAAAGAGAATGAGAGCGAGAGAGAACAAGAGAGAAAAGAGAGAGAAAGAGAGAGCGAGAGAGAACGAGAGAGAACAAGAGAGAAGCAAGAGAGAGCAAGAGAGAAGAGAAAGAGAGAGTTTGAAGAAGGAAGCACAAAATAACAGAAAACAAAAAACAGAGAGGAAAGGGTTCCAGGCCTTGGAGGGAAGCAAAAAAGTTAATTTCGCTCAGAGAGAGATAGAGAGAGATTAGAGAGAAAGAGAAAGAGAAGGAAAGTCAAAGAGAGAGAGAAAGAGAGCGAGAGAGACAGAGAGAGAAAGTGAGAGAGACAGAGAAAGAGAGCGAGAGAGACAGAGAGAGAAAGTGAGAGAGACAGAGAAAGAGAGAGAGAAAGAGAGAGAAAGTGAGAGAGGGCCAGATTATGTAATTAGAGAAACACAAAAGCCTTCCTAATCACTTTGATAACTGTCATCTCTCACACTCCCTCCCTCTTGCTTGACCTGCACTGTTGGTTAAGGGCTTGTAAGTAAGCATTTCACATTAAGGTCTACACTTGTTGTATTCGGCGCATGTGACAAATTAAGTTTGATTTGAATGAACTAACTACACTATGAAGCAACAATAAATGACATAAAGAATGAATGTAAAATGCTTTGGAGCACCTTAAATGAAATTTTGGGCAAAACGACAAACTCAGCTCCAACATTTGTTGAATCAGATGGCTCATTAAACACATCCCACTGATATTGCCAACTACTTTAATTATTTTTTAATTGGCAATATTTGCAAACTTAGGCATGACATGCCAGCAACAAATGCTGYCACTACACATCCAAGTATATCTGACCAAATTATGAAATACAAGCATAGTAATAAAAAAAAAAATATTGTTATCTAGCAAAAATGGCAAGCCACCAGGGTCTGACAACTTGGATGGAAAATGACTGAGGATAATAGCGGACGATATTGCCACTCCTGTTTGCCATATTTTCAATTTAAGCCTACTAGAAAGTGAAATAAAGTTTAGGCAATTGGTTTTAAAATCAAATCACCACCAAAAGTCACTGACTATCTGTGGAGTCATTTAACTACAGATACTGTGGACGTATTTGTCAAACTGAAACAAGGAAACAAGTACATGAAGAATGCAACAAAATGTCAACTTCACAGGTACACTGAGTGTTAGTACTACTGCGGAGAGTGTGAAGTTGCATCGATGTGCGAGAGAGTGGAAAACACCACGAGGGAGAGGGAGGAGAGAACGAGAGAGAGAG
>NW_019945405.1:32107-33645 GCF_002910315.2 Salvelinus sp. IW2-2015
GAGAGAGAGAAAGAGAGAGTGAGAGAGGAGCACAAAATAACAGAAAACAAAAGAACAGGAGAGGAGAGGTCCAGGCTTGGAGGGAAGCAAAAGTAATTTCGCTCTCTAAGAATAGTAAAACCCTTTACTGGCTCAAATAGCCGACCAATCGACCTGTTACCAACCCTTAGTAAACTTTTGGAAAAAATGGTGTTTGACCAGATACAATGCTATTTTTCAGTAAACAAATTGACAACAGACTTCCAGCACGCTTATAGGGAAGGACATTCAACAWGCACAGCACTAACACAAATTACTGATGATAAAAAGATTGTGGTGGCTGTTTTGTTATACTTCAGTGTGACTTTTGACGTTATTGATCATAGTCTGCTGCTGGACAAACGTGTGTGTTATGGCTTTACACCCCCCTGCTATATTGTGGATAAAGAATGACTTTTCTAACAGAACACAGAGGGTGTTTTTGCATGGAAGCCTCTCAAGCAAAATCCAGGTGGAATCAGGAATTCCCCAGGGCAGCTGTCTAGGCCCCTTACGTTTTCAATCTTTACTAATGACATGCGACTGGCTTTGGGTAAAGCCAGTTTGTCTATGTATGCGTATAACTCAACACTATAAACGTCAGCTACTACAGCAACTGAAATGACTGAAAATAGCTGCAGTTAGTTTCAGAATAGGTGGCAAGGAATAAGTTAGTCCTAACTATTTAAAAAACTAAAAGCATTGCATTTGGGACAAATCATTCACTAAACCCTAAACCTCAACTAAATCTTGTAARAAGTAATGTGGAAATTGAGCAAGTTGAGGTGATTAAACTGCTTGGAGTAACCGTGGATTGTAAACTGTCATGGTCAAAACATATTGATACAACAGTAGCTAAGATGGGGAGAAGTCTGTCCATAATAAAGTGCTGCWCTSCCTTCTTAACAGCACTATCAACAAGGCAGGTCCTACAGGCCCTAGTTTTGTCACACCTGGACGACTGTTCAGGTAGTCAGACTATGGGAGGCGCACAGTACTACTAGAGCCATGACTACATGGAACTCTATTCCACATCAAGTACCTCATGCAAACAGTAAAATTCAAGTAAGAGARCGGATAAAAATACACCTTAGGGACAGCGGGGGCTGTGAAGCCATAGGCACAGACACATATACACACACACGATAACAAACGCATTATACACACATGTATAGTGGGGCGGCAGGTGGTTAGAGCGTTGGGCCAGTAACCGAAAGGTTGGTGGATCGAATCCCCGAGCTGACATGTTAAAATCTGTCGTTATGCCCCTGAACAAGACAGTTAACCCACTCTTCCTAGGCCGTCATTGTAAATAAGAATTTGTTCTTAACTCACTTGCATAAAAAAAATTTACCCATGGATTTTGTGTGGTAGTGGAGTAAGGGCCCGAGGGCTAACTTAATTAATGTGTTGTGAAATCTTTTGCGAAGGTATTCTAATGTTMTTMTTTMTTTGTTMMTTTTTTACAACTGCCTACATTTTGCTGTACCCCAGGAAGAGCAGCTGCTTCTTTGGCAGGA
>NW_019945405.1:33670-34609 GCF_002910315.2 Salvelinus sp. IW2-2015
ATGATCCACTTCTCTCATTCCAGTAGGAATGCACACGACCCTAACGCATAGAACCTGGGGTCAGGGTAGGGTCCTCAGGCTTTCAACGTATTGAGTCTCCAACCGACCACTTCTTCGTTAGGACTTAAAACCAAAGTGAGGGATTTTGACTGGTATGGATAACGGAAAAGTACAGGACAAACTAATGTGCTCCATATAACCCGGAAGAGCAGCTGGCTTCTTTGGCAGGAAACTAATTGGGGATCCAGGAAAGAGGAAGAGCAGCTGCTTCTTGGCAGGAACTAATGGGGATCCAGGAAGAGGAAGAGCAGCTGCTTCTTGGCAGGAACTAATGGGGTCCATAATAAATGCACATACTAATGTAGGGCCATGTAGGGTGTTCTAGCAAGGGCCATATCTGTTAATACAACCTTCAACTTCCCACAGAGACTATGTTTTCTCTGTCCCTGTGTGTCTTTCTCTCTGTCCCTCTCTATCTGTCCCCGTGACTCTTTCTCCATTCCTGTGTCTCTCTCTGTTCCTGTCTCTCTCTGTACCTGTGTCTCTCTCTCTGTCCCTCTTTCTCTCTGTCCCTCTCTCTCTCTCTCTCTCGGTCCCTGTGTCTCTCCCCCCATTCCTGTGTCTCTCTCTGTTCCTGTCTCTCTCTGTACCTGTGTGTCTCTCTCTCTCACTGTCCCTCTCTCTCTGTCCCTCTGTCCCTCTTTCTCTCTGTCCCTTTCTCTCTCTGTCCCTGTGTGTATCTCTCTCTCTGTCCCTTTGTCTCTTTCCATCCCTTTTCTCACTGTCCCTCTCTCTCTGTCCCTGTGTCTCTCTCGCTTTGTCCCTGTGACTATCTCTGTCCCTGTGTCTCTCTCTATATACCTGTGTCTCTCTCTCTGTGTGTCTCTCTCTCTATCACTGTGTCGCTCTCTCTTTCCCTGTCTCTCTCTCTTTCCCTGT
>NW_019945405.1:38424-46254 GCF_002910315.2 Salvelinus sp. IW2-2015
AGGAGAGACACAGTCTGTGGACTCCAAGACTTGATAGATGTCCGTACTCACAGGCTGGTTCCCTTTGAAAGCACGAGAGAGACCACTGTCTCACGTTCGCCACAATGTAGTGGTCCTATTCCAGCGGATCTGTAGGTACCCGATTGTGACGCTTCATCACACGGATGAGAGGAGAGTGACCAGGATGTGTGACTCTCGTGCCAATACGGGACTAAATTCACCTGTCTCTCTCTCTGTCCCTGTGTCTCTTCTCTCTTTCCCTGTCTCTTCTCTCTGTCCCTGCCTGTCTCTCTCTCTTTCCCTGTCTCTCTCTCTGTCCCTGTGTCTCTCTCTCTTTCCCTGTCTCTCTCTCTTTCCCTGTTCTCTCTCTCTTTCCCTGTGTCTTCTCTCTTCCTTCCTGTGTTCTCCTCTCTTCCCTGTCTCTCTCTCTGTTCCCTGCTCTCTCTCTCTGTCCCTGTGTCTCACTCTCTTCCCTGTCTCTCTCTCTGTCCCTTGTGTCTCCTCTCTCTTCCCTGTGTCTCTCTCTCTGCCCTGTGTCTCACTCTCTTCTCCCCCTGTCTCTCTCTCTGTCCCCGCTGTCTCTCTCTCCGTGCCGTAGCTAAGGGGCTACATTACGCAGACCGCAGGGCAGGCTGGCCTACCACACATCACACTGCGTTGCTGTACACTAAGTGGTACGCAGAGATTTTACAGCGAGTACTCTGAAAACATAACTAACTTTGTGTCTGCTGAAGTGTAGAGTAGGTGTAGAGCATAGAAACAGTGAACTCCAGAGGTTAAAGACTGTATCCATTTCCTGTCTCCTGAAACCAAATAGAAAAAATATTAGGAAAGGAGTCTTACCTCGTCTGTAATCTGACCACCAAACGTTACCCAGGTACCTAAAACAGAGACAGAGATAGCGGTTAGAAGTTGTAGCATCCCAGTATCGGGGAAACTGTGGTCCTCCATGTACATCGCTGGACATGTGCCCAGTCCTGACATAGGCAGGAGCTGAATACTGCTCCAGATCCTGTTGCTCTTATAGAATATCAGATCAAAAGTATTGAGGAGTTCCGGCACGTCAATATAAACAAGTACCGGCACCTATTTCAGTCCAAGTCAAACACTTTACATTGGCAGAATCCCAGACGTTGTGCTAACAGCTACTAAACGTATGTTAAAGGCTGAGACTGGATGTCAGGGGGGTAACTCCTACAGGCCTTTTCCCTGAAGCAACAGCACTGAGCCCAGACAGAATAAACTGCCGGTACAAATCTGCCCTGTCGGAGAACAGCATGCAAGCAGAGTGCATACTGTGTGTGTGTTGTGTTGTGGTGGTGTGTGTGGTGGTGTAGTGCGTGTGCGGTGTGTGTGTACTGTGCGTGTGCGTGTGTGTGGGTGTACGTGTGTGTGTGTTTGTTCGTGTGCGCTGCATGATGCTGGTGTCTGTGATTGATGTTGCATGTGGTTGTACGCTAGCCCGTAGCTCGATGTGCGTGCTGTATACCGTGCGTGAGTGCACGACGTGGTTGTCTCTCGATTCACCACTGTGTGTGTTCCGTACTGTCTGTTCCGAATTCGCTTCTAGCTCCGTGCCACAGGCCACAGTAACGTGCGTAGTGCGTGAACATCGTCTAATGGTCTAGTCCCGCTGGCTGTGGTTTGCATGCTGTTACGTGGACTGCGACGTGGTGCCCCTCTGTTCCATCTTATACCATGTCTGCTACCGCGGTCGTGGCGCCCGAGGTTGTGTGTTCGTGTGCATGTGCGTGTTGTGCATGGGTGTGGATGCTGTCGTCGCTGTGCGCGGGTGTCGGTTGTGTTGCGTCGTAGCGTGTGCGTGTGTGCGTGGCGAGGCGAGTGCCGTGCGCGTTGCGTGCGTGCCGTGCGTGCCGTGCTGTGCGTGCGTTGCCGCATGGTGCGTGCTAGTGGTCGTGCGTGCGTTGCGTGCTGCCGTGCGTGCATAGTCGCCAGTGCGTGCGGTATGCGTGCCTGCGTGTGCGTGCGTGCGTGCGTGCGTGTGTGTGTGTGTGTGTGTGTACATGCATGCGTGCAATCCCATACTCATGACTGCCCTCTAAATACCAAAGACAGGTCAGACAGAAGGCTGAGTCATGAACCTGTAAAGAGGTTGCATCACACTCCTAACCTGAGGTATGGGTGTACAGCTGGACAGGGTTAGTAGTTAGGGGTTTTAGACACAGCGGTAGTAGTTGGGGTTGGGTGGTATCCACATGTTAATATCTTCATACCATTCCTGTACCATACAGGGGAATACTTCAATATACCCAGTATACACTATGGTATGTCGCACAAGCCTCGTAACACCTCAAAACACCAAGGAGGAGCGTCCCTGCCAAATTCAAAAAATGAAACTATTGCTGCTAACTTGAGTGGAGAAAATAGGTATTAAAACTTCTTAAGACTAGGGGGCGCAGTTTTCGCTTTTGGCTAWAAAGGCYTACCCATTTGAAACTGCCTATTTCTCAGCCCCCGAAACTAGAATATGCATATAATAGTCAGATTAAGATAGAAAACACTCTGAAGTTTCCAAAACTGTAATTTTTTTGTCTGTGAGTTAAACAGAACTGATATTTCAGGCTAAAACCTGAGGAAAATCCAACCAGGAAGTGGCCCTGTTCTTGAGACCTCTCTGTTCCCATGCATAGCTATTGCCCATYTAAAGGGATATCAACCAGACTTCTTTTTCTATGTCTTCCCTAAGGTGTCAACAGCCTTTAGACATAGTTTCAGGATTTTATTTTGAAGGATGAGCGTGAACGACCACATTGCGTAAGTGGATAGGTGGGGGCTCTCCGAGTGATTTTTGCGCAAAAGTGAAAGGCAGCCATTGTTTCTCTCGGTCCTAGTGAAAAGCCAACTGTCCCGGTTGATATATTATCGAATACATATTTGAAAAACACCCTGAAGATGGATTATAAACAACGTTTGACATGTTTCTGTGGACATTATGGATATAATTTGGATTTTTTTCCGGCGTTGTCGCTAACGCTCTTTCCGGTGGATTCCTGGGCATAACGCAGCAAACAAACGGAGGTATTTGGATATAAAAAATATCTTTATGGAACAAAAGGAACATTTGRTGTCTAACTGGGAGTCTCGTGAGTGATACCATCCGAAGATCATCAAAGGTAAACGATTAATTTGATTGCTTTTCTGATTTTCGTGACCAAGTTACCTGACGCTAGGTGTTCTTATTGTTTTGTCGAGCAATCGATAAATTTACACAAATGCAAGTATTGCTTGCGCTGTAAAGCATAATTTCAAAATCTGAGACGACAGATGGATTAACAAAAGGCTAAGCTGTGTTTTGCAATATTGCACTTGTGATTTCATGTATTTCATCGAAATTATATCTTGTATTATATATCGTTCCGCTAGGCTTAGCTATGCTAGTCAGCGTTTTCATGATGACAGATATCCAGGATTCCGACGGATGGGTGTTCCAGAAAAGGGTTTTAACAGAGTGGAGAAAATAGGTGATTACTCAGTAGTGCGAGAACAATAGGATAGTACACAGTGGAGAAAATATGTATTACAGAGTGGAGAAAAATTATGTGATTACAGAGTGCGAGAAAAATAGGTATTACCAGAATGGACGAAAATAGGTATTCAACAGCAGTGGAGAAAAATAGGTATTATACAAGTGGAGAAAAAGGTTATTACAGCAGTGTAATACCTACGCAGAATAGAAAGAGAGTGGGAGGCCCCTTGGTGCACAATTGAGGCAACCGAGCGACAAGTAGCAATGATAGGTGTCTAGTTGTCGGAGACTAACATGAAGACGCCCTTTTGCACATAGTCCGTCAACTGGAGCTTATGAAATTAAGTTTACCCGCAAGTACCCCCAGTCTCAACGTCAACAGTGAACGAGAGAAAACTCCGGATGCTGTGCCTTCTCAGGCCAGAGTCCTCTGTGTCCAGCTTCTCAACGGTCAACAGTTGAAGAGGTGACTCCGGTGGATTGTCTTGGATCTTCTAGGCAGAGTTCCTCTGTCCAGTCACGTCAACAATGAAGAGGGTGACTCCGGAGATGCTGGCTTCTAGGCATAGCTTCCTTCTGTCCGTCTCAACGTCAACAGTGAAGAGTGACTCCGGGGTGCTGGCCTTCTTAGGCCAGATTTTCCTCTGTTTCAGTTTCAACGTCAACAGCTGGAAGAGGCGACTCTGGATGCTGGACTTTCTAGGCAGAGTTCCTCTATCCAGTCTCAACTCAAACAGTGAAAGGCCACTCGGGAGCTGGACTTCTAGGCAGGCAGTTCCTCTGCTCCAGTCTCAACGTCCACACACAGTGAAGGTGACTCCGGGATGCTGGCCTTCAGGCAGGTTCCTCTGTCCAGTCTGCAACGTCACAGCGATGTGCACCCAGGGTCCTCCCACTCCTCTTTCTATTCTGGTTAGAGCCAGTTTTTGCGCTAGTTCTGTGAAGGGACCATGAGTACCAAGCGTTGTAACGTTCTTTCAGTTCTTGGCAATTTCTCTGCATTATGGAAATAGCCCCTTCATTTCTTCAAACAAGAATAGAACTGACGAGTTTCAGAAGAAAGTAGCTCTTGTTCTGGCCATTTTTGTGAGCTCTGTAAATTCCCGAACCCACAACGCGCATCGGTCCTGATGCTCCAGCGATACTCAACTAGTCTAAAGTTAAAGGACAAGATTATACATTGCTTCTTTTAATCCAGGTACACAGTTTTCATCTTGCTAACATATGCAAAAGGTTTTCTACATGATCAATTAGCCTTTTTAAAATGAATAAACTTTGGATTAGCTAAACACAACATGCCACTGAACAAAGGAGTGGATGATTGTTGATTAATGAGCCTCAGTACGCCTATGTAGATATTCGCATTAAAAAATTCAAGCCGTTTTCCAGCTACGAATAGTCATTTACAACATTAACAATGGTCTACACCTGGTATTCTTGATCTAATTTGGGTTGATTTTTAATGGACAAAAACATTTTGCTTTTCTTCCAAAAACAAGAACATTTCTTAGTTGACACAAAGCGTGGTTGTTTTCTATTGTTATTTGATCAAGAAAAATAGATTCATTCGAGGTGGATTATTATTGGGTATTTGCGGATCGCACGGAGAAAGGGAGCAGGGCAAGAACTCTTACAATTTCCAACTATTTGAATTTCCGCAAGATACTGTTCTTACACGTATATTACCAATGTTATGGTGGAGGAGCAGAAAGAAATACAAAAAATGTGGCCCAGCAGACTAATGGTATCCAGTAATACAGGACTAATTAAAGGCCTAGTGCACTATTTTTGTGAAAACCCACCCGAACTATATGATATTTAAAAATGTAATTTTCTTTTGGGGGGTCTTCAGGGGGGAGGCGCACCCCTCAGCACTGCTACTTCTGTGGCTGTTGTGTTTCAGATCCTCCTCACTATGAGCGTCGAAGGAACAGCTAAGCACTAGGCCACCACCCAAAACACACAAACACCACCAGTACACCTTTCACACCAATTATCTTGTATCTTTCTATTAGAGTGAATAGAAATTATATAAAAATAAATGTAATAATATAATAGACGAGGGCCATGGAAGATTTGCGATGACTAAGCGTTTTTTCCAGGGTGTACTGCTATCCATCGTTTTACCAGAGACCCATCCCAGTCCTGTCCACTGCCCAACCTCCACCTTGTCTGCTCTGAGACCCATCCAGTCCTGTCCACTGCCTACATCCACCTGTCTCATCTGAGATCTCATTCCCTTCCTGTCCCACATTGCCACCTCCACCTGTCTGCTCTGAGACCTCATCCCTGTCCTGTCCCATTGCCCACCTCCCCTGTCTGCTCTTCGAGACCTCATCCCAGTCCTGTCCACTGCCCACCTCCACCTGTCTGCTCTGGACTCATCCAGTCCTGTCCCACCCTGCCCACTCCTTCCAACCTGTCTGCTCTGAGACCCTCCCTGTCCTAGTCCCACTTGCCCACCTCCACCTGTCTGCTCTGAAGACCTCATCCCTAGTCCTGTCCCACTACCCACCTCCACCTGGTGCTGCTCTCAACCTCATCCCCATCAGTCCTGTTTCCCACTGCCCACCTCCACCTGTCTGCTCTGAACCTCATCCCAGTCCTGTCCCACTTGCCCACCTTCCACCTGTCTGCTCTGAGACCTCATCCCAGTCCTGTCCCACTGCCCACATACCACCTTCTGCTCGAGACCAGCCCTAGTCCTGTCCCACTGCCCACCTTCCACCTGTCTGCTCTGAGACCTCATCCCAGGTCCTGTCCCCACTACCCACGCCCACCTGTCTGCTCTGAGACCTCATCCCAGTCCTGTCCCACTACCCACCTCCACCTGTCTGCTCTGAGACCTCATCCAGCTCCTGTCCACTTTGCCACCTCCACTGTCGCTCTGAGAACCTCTATCCCTGTCCTGTCCCACTTGCACCTCCACCTGTCCTGCTCTGACACCTTCATCCCTTGTCTTGTCCCCACTGCCCACCTCCACCTGTCTGCTCTGACGACCTCATCCCAGTCCATGTTCCACTTGCCCATCTTCCACCTGTCTGCTTCTGAGACCTCATTCCCAGTCCATTGTCCCTACTACCCCTCCACCGTCTGCCTGACGACCTCAATTCCAGTTCCCTGTCCCACTACCACTCCCACCTCTGCTCTCGGATCCCTCATCCCAGTCCTGTCCCACTGCCCCACCTCCACCGTGTCTGCTCTTAGAGATCCTCATCCCCAGTCCTTGTCCCACTGCGCACCTCACCCGTGTCCCAGCTCTGAGACCTCACCCAGTTCCCTGTCCACTACCCACCTCCACCTGTCTTGCTCTGACACCTCATCCCGAGACCTGTCCCACTTGCCAACCATCACCTGTCTGCTCGCAGACCTCCATCCCTGTTCCTGTCCCACTTGCCACCCGTCCACCTGACCTGTCTGCTCTGAGACCTCATCCGAGTCCTGTTTCCCACCTGCCCACCTCCACACTCTGCGTTCTACGTCCAGCAGACCTCATTCCCAGGTCCTGTCACAACTGCCATCCCTCCACCTGAGTCTCGCTCTCCGAGAACCTCAATCCCAGTCCTGTCACACTGCCCCACCTCCACCTGTCTGCTCTGAGACCTCGAATCCGATTCTCTTGCATCCCACGCTGACCCACCTTCCACCTGTCTGGCTCTTCAGACCTCAATCCCAGGCCATGTCCCCACCTGCCCACATTCTCCACCTGATCTGCTCTTGAGACCTCATCCCAGTCCCTGATCCCACTACCCCACTCCATCCTGTCTGCCTTCTGAGACCTCATCCCAGTCCGTGTCCCCACTGCCACCTCCATACCTTGTCTGTGCTCTGAGAACCCTCATCCAGTCCTTTGTGCCCCCACTGGCCACCTCCCAACGCTGCGTCTGCTCTTCTGACCGTCATCCCAGTCCTGTCCCACTTGCCCACCTCCACCTGTCTGCTCCTCGGACCCAGCCCCAGTCCCGTGATCCCCAACTGCCTCACCACTCTCATCCCGTGTCCTGCTCTGAGACCTCATCCCAGTCTGTCCCACTACCCACCTCCACCCTGTCTGCTCCTGGGACCTCATCCCATCCTGGTCCACTACCCAGCCTCCACCTGCTGCCTCTGAGACCTCATCTCCTTCCGCAGTCCTGTCCCCACTGCCCACCTCACCTGCTCTGCTCTGAGACCTCACCCTGTCCTGTCCACTGTCCTCACCCTCCACCTGTCTGCTCCTGACACCCTCATGCCCGTGTCTTGTCCCACTGCGCCACCGATCGCACCTGGTACTGGTGGACGCACTATCCCCCTCTAGTCCTGTCCATGACCCAACCTCCACCTGTCGTATCTCTTCTCTTCGG
>NW_019945406.1:0-10224 GCF_002910315.2 Salvelinus sp. IW2-2015
TACAGAGAATAGTGTTACTATTACTGCACCACTACAGTAGAAATAGTGTTTACTATACTACACCACTACAGCTAGAATAGTGTTTACTATACTAGCACCACTACAGTAGAATAGTGTTTACTATACATGCACCCTACAGTAGAATAGTGTTTACTATTACTACCCAACTACAGTAGCATAGTGTTTACTATACTGACACCACTACAGTAGAATAGTGTTTACTATACTACTGCACCACTACAGTAGAATAGTTTACTATACTACACCACTACAGTAGAATAGTGTTTACTATACTACACCACTACAGTAGAATAGTGTTTACTATACTACACCACTACAGTAGAATATGTTTTACTATACTAGCACCACTACAGTAGAATAGTGTTTACTATACTACACCACTACAGTAGAATAGTGTTTAACTATACTACACCACTACAGTAGAATAGTGTTTACTATACTACAACCACTACAGTAGAATAGTGTTTACTATACTGCACCACTACAGTAGATAGTGTTTACTATACTGCACCACTACAGTAGAATAGTGTTTACTATACTAGCACCACTACAGTAGAATAGTGTTTACTATACTCACACTACAGTAGAATAGTGTTTACTATACTGACACCACTCAAGTAGAATAGTGTTTACTATACTGCACCACTACAGTAGAATAGTGTTTACTATACTCACCACTACAGTAGAATAGTGTTTACTAACTACACCACTACAGTAGAATAGTGTTTTACTATACTCAACCACTACAGTAGAATAGTGTTTACTATACTACACCACACAAGTAGAATAGTGTTTACTATACTACACCACTACAGTAGAATAGTGTTTACTATACTACACCACTACAGTAGAATAGTGTTTACTATACTACACCACTACAGTAGAATATGTGTTTACTATACTCACCCTACAGTAGAATAGTGTTTACTATACTACACCACTACAGTAGAATAGTGTTTACTATACTGCACCATACAGTAGAATAGTGTTTACTATACTCACCACTACAGTAGAATAGTGTTTACTATACTACACCACTACAGTAGAATAGTGTTTACTATACTACACCCACTACAGTAGAATAGTGTTTACTATACTACACCACTACAGTAGAATAGTGTTTACTATACTACACCACTACAGTAGAATAGTGTTTACTATACTACACCACTACAGTAGAATAGTGTTTACTATACTACACCACTACAGTAGAATAGTGTTTACTATACTACACCACTACAGTAGAATAGTGTTTACTATACTACACCACTACAGTAGAATAGTGTTTACTATACTGCCACCACTACAGTAGAATAGTGTTTACTATACTACAACACTACAGTAGAATAGTGTTTACTATACTACACCACTACAGTAGAATAGTGTTTACTATACTGCACCACTACAGTAGAATAGTGTTTACTATACTGCATCACTACAGTAGAAATAGTGTTTACTATACTACACCACTACAGTAGAATAGTGTTTACTATACTACACCACTACAGTAGAATAGTGTTTACTATACTACACCACTACAGTAGAATAGTGTTTACTATACTACACCACTACAGTAGAATAGTGTTTACTATACTACACCACTACAGTAGAATAGTGTTTACTATACTACACCACTACAGTAGAATAGTGTTTACTATACTACACCTACAGTAGAATAGTGTTTACTATACTACACCACTACAGTAGAATAGTGTTTACTATACTACACCACTACAGTAGAATAGTGTTTACTATACTACACCACTACAGAGAATAGTGTTTATTATACTGCACACTACAGTAGAATAGTGTTTACTATTACTACACCACTACAGTAGAATAGTGTTTACTATACTGCACCACTACAGTAGAATAGTGTTTACTATACTGCACACTACAGTAGAATAGTGTTTACTATACTACACCACTACAGTAGAATAGTGTTTACTATACTGCACCACTACAGTAGAATAGTGTTTACTATACACATCACTACAGTAGAATAGTGTTTACTTACTACACCACTACAGTAGAATAGTGTTTACTATACTACACCACTACAGTAGATAGTGTTTACTATACTACACCACTACAGTAGAATAGTGTTTACTATACTACACCACTACAGTAGAATAGTGTTTTACTATACTACCCACTACAGTAGAATAGTGTTTACTATACTACACCACTACAAAGTAGAATAGTGTTTTACTATACTATCACCACTACAGTAGAATAGTGTTTACTATACTACACCACTACAGTAGAATAGTTACTATTTACTACACCACTACAGTAGAATAGTGTTTTACTATACTGCATCACTACAGTAGAATAGTGTTTACTATACTACACCACTACAGTAGAATAGTGTTTACTATACTACACCACTACAGTAGAATAGTGTTTACTATACTACTGCACCACTACAGTAGAATAGTGTTTACTATACTACACCACTACAGTAGAATAGTGTTTACTATACTACACCACTACAGTAGAATAGTGTTTACTATACTGCATCACTACAGTAGAATAGTGTTTACTATACTACACCACTACAGTAGAATAGTGTTTACTATACTACACCACTACAGTAGAATAGTGTTTACTATACTGCATCACTACAGTAGAATAGTGTTTACTATACTACACCACTACAGTAGAACAGTGTTTACTATACTACTGCACCACTACAGTAGAATGTGTTTACTATACTACACCACTACAGTAGAATAGTGTTTACTATACTGCACCACTACAGTAGAATAGTGTTACTATACTACACCACTACAGTAGAATAGTGTTTACTATACTACTGCACCACTACAGTAGAATAGTGTTACTATATACTACACCACTACAGTAGAATAGTGTTTACTATACTACACCACTACAGTGGAATAGTGTTTACTATACTACAACACTACAGTAGAATAGTGTTTACTATACTACACCACTACAGTAGAATAGTGTTTACTATACTACACCACTACAGTAGAATAGTGTTTACTATACTACACCACTACAGTTGAATAGTGTTTACTATACTACTGCACCAGTACAGTAGAATAGTGTTTACTATACTACACTACTACAGTAGAATAGTGTTTACTATACTACACTACTACAGTAGAATAGTGTTTACTATACTACAACACTACAGTAGAATAGTGTTTACTATACTACAACACTACAGTAGAATAGTGTTTACTATACTGCACCCTACAGTAGAAAAGTGTTTTACTATACTGCACCACTACAGTAGAATAGTGTTTACTATACTGCACCACTACAGTAGAATATGTTTTACTATATACACCACTACAGTAAATAGTGTTTACTATACTGCACCACTACAGTAGAAAAGTGTTTACTATACTACACCACTACACTAGAATAGTGTTTACTATACTACACCACTACAGTATAATAGTGTTTACTATACTGCACCACTACAGTAGAATAGTGTTTACTATACTACACCACTACAGTAGAATAGTGTTTACTATACTGCACCACTACAGTAGAATAGTGTTTACTATACTACACCACTACAGTAGAATGGTGTTTACTATACTACACCACTACAGTAGAATAGTGTTACTATACTACACCACTACAGTAGAATAGTGTTTACTATACTACTGCACCACTACAGTAGAATAGTGTTTACTATACTACACCACTACAGTAGAATAGTGTTTACTATACTACACCACTACAGTAGAATAGTGTTTTTACTGCACCATACAGTAGAATAGTGTTTCTATACTACACCACTACAGTAGAATAGTGTTTACTATACTACTGCACCACTACAGTAGAATAGTGTTTACTATACTACACCACTACAGTAGAATAGTGTTTACTATACTGCACCACTACAGTAGAATAGTGTTTACTATACTACACCACTACAGTAGAATAGTGTTTACTATACTGCACCACTACAGTAGAATAGTGTTTACTATACTACACCACTACAGTAGAATAGTGTTTACTATACTACACCACTACAGTAGAATAGTGTTTACTATACTACACCACTACAGTAGAATAGTGTTTACTATACTACACCACTACAGTAGAATAGTGTTTACTATACTACTGCCACCATACAGTAGAATAGTGTTTACTATACTGCACCACTACAGTAGAATAGTGTTTACTATACTGCACCACTACAGTAGAATAGTGTTTTTCTATACTGCACCACTACAGTAGAATAATGTTTACTATACTGCACCACTACAGTATCATGTAGTGATTGCCATGTTAACATAAAAGCAGTAGATTTGTGTAAAAGCCATTTTGCTTTCTGAAAAAAATATGGATTTTAATACTTCTTTAAAATATTTACAAAATGAAAGCCCTGTCCATTAAATGCAATCCAAAAGGCCTTACACTATATTAACAGTAATAGTATACATTGATATTTCATTTACTCTCTTCGGGATACCAAGAGAGTACTACTCTCCTATTTCACTTAAATGGCACTTCCACAGATCCACAGTAAGTTCATTAGAGAAATTAGAGGATTTTAAAGCATAAACCACGTTGTGCTGGCTTCCTGGACACACAGATACAGTCTAGTCCTAGACTATAGCAATTACATCAATGGGGATGGATTCTGCATTGAACATAGACATTGCTGACTATACTAAATGGCCATAYGAAAATCAAATCAAATCAAATCAAACGTTATGGCGCCGAATACAACAGGTGTAGGTAGACCTTACCGTATATTGGGTGACTGGAGTCTTTGACAATTTTATGGGCTTTCCTCTGACACCGCCTATTTTATAGATCCTGGATGGCAGGAAGCTTGGCCCCAGTGATGTACTGGGACGTACTCTCTACCCTCTGTTGTGCCTTATGGTCAGATGCCGAGCAGTTGCCATACCAGGCTGTGATGCAACCGGTCAGGATGCTCTCTATGGTGCAGCTGTAGAACTTTTTGAGGATCTGTGGACCCATGCCAAATCTTCAGTCTCCTGAGGGGGAAAAGGTTTTGTYGTGCCCTCTTCACGACTGTCTTGGTGTTTAGACCATGATAGAACATTGGTGATGTAGACACCAAGGAACTTGAAAATCTCAACTTGCTTCACTACAGCCCCGTCGATGTTAATGGGGGCCTGTTCGGCCTGCCTTTTCCTGTAGTCCACGACCAGCTCCTTTGTCTTGCTCACATTGATGGAGAGGTTGTTATCCTGGCACCACACTGCCAGTTCTCTGACCTCCTCCTTATAGGCTGTCTCATCGTTGTCGGTGATTAGGCCTACCACTGTTGTGTCGTCAACAAACTTAATGATGGTGTTGGAGTCGGGTTTGGCCACGCAGTCGTGAGTGAACAGGGAGTACAGGAGGGGACACACCCCTGAGGGGCCCCAGTGTTGAGGATCAGCGTGGCGGATGTGTTATTGCCTACCCTTACCACCTGGTGGCAGCCCGTCAGGAAGTCCAGGATCCAGTTGCAGAGTGGGATGTGTTATTGCCTACCCTCACCACCTGGGGACAGCCCGTCAGGAAGTCCATGATCCAGTAGCAGAGTGGGATGTGTTTACTCCCAGGGTCCTTAGCTTAGTGATGAGCTTCGTGGGCAATATGGTTTTGAACGCTGAGTTGTAGTCAATGAACAGCATTCTCAAACTGGTGTTCCTTTTGTCCAGGTGGGAATGAACAGTGTGGAGTGCGATTGAGATTGAGATTGCGTCATCTGTGGATCTGTTGGGGTGGTATGCGAATTGGAGTGGATCTAGGGTTTCCGGGAGGATTCTGTTGATGTGAGCCAGGACCAGCCTTTCAAAGTACTTAATGGCTACTGACGTGAGTGCTACAGGGAGGTAATCATTTAGACAGGTTATCTTCACTTCTTTGGGCACAGGGACTATGGTGGTCTGCTTGAAACATGTAGGTATTACAGACTCAGTCAGGGAGAGGTTGAAAACGTCAGTGAAGACACTTGCCAGTTGGTCCGCGCATGCTTTGAGTACACGTCCTGGTAATCCATCTGGGCCGGCGGCTTTGTGAATGTTGACCTGTTTAAAGATCTTGCCCATATTGGCTACTGAGATCGTTATCACACAGTCCTCCAGAACAGCTGGTGCTCTCAAGCATGCTTCAGTGTTGCTTGCCTCGAAGCGAGCATAAAAGGCATTTAGCTCGTCTGGTAGGCTTGCGTCACTTGGCAGCTCACGTCTGSGTTTCCCTTTGTAGTACCGTAATAGTTTTCAAGCCCTGCCACATCTGATGAGCATCAGAGCCGGTGTCGTATCCTGTGTTTGATGCTTTGCTTGTTCGATGGTTCGTCTGAGGGCATAGTGGGATATCTTATAAGCATCCGGATTAGGTCTCCCGCTCCTTGAAAGCGGCAGCTCTAGCCTTTAGGTCGATGCGGATGTTGCCTGTAATCCATGGCTTCTGGTTGGGATATGTACGTACGGTCACTGTGGTGACGACGTTGTCGATGCACTTATTGATGAAGCCGATGCCTGAGTTGGTGTACTCCTCAATGCCATTGGATTCATCCCGGAACATATTCCAGTCTGTGCTAGCAAAACAGTCCTGTTGTGTAGCATCTGCGCCATCTGACCACTTCCGTATTGAGCAAGTCACTGGTACTTCCTGCTTTAGTTTTTGCTTGTAATCAGGAATCAGGAGGATAGAATTATGGTCAGATTTTCCAAATGGAGGGCGGGGGAAAGCTTTGTACGCATCTCTGTGTGTGGAGTAAAGGTGGTCCAGAGTTGTTTTTCCTCTGGTTGCACATGTGACATTTGGTAAAAATTTGGAAAACAGATTTAAGTTTGCCTGCGCTAAAGTCCCCAGCCACTAGGAGCGTCGCTTCTGGGTGAGCATTTTCTTCTTTGCTATTGGCCTTATAGAGTTGGTTGAGAGTGGTCTTAGTGCCAGCTTAGTTTTTTTGTGGTGGTAAATAGAAGGCTACAAATAATATAGATGAGAACTCTCTCGGTTGATAATGTGGTCTACAGCTTATCATAAGGTACTCTACCTCAGGCGAGCAATACCTCGAGACTTCTTTAAAATTATACATCGCGCTCCAGCTGTTATTGACAAATAGACACACACCCCCACCCCTCGTCTTACCAGACGTAGCTTCTCTGTTCTGCCGGTGCTTTGAAAATCCCTCCACCTCTATATTATACGTGTCGTCGTTCAGCCACGACTCGGTGAAACATAAGATATTACAGTTTTTAATGTCCCGTTGGTAGGATAATCGTTATCGTAGATCCTCATTTTTATTTTCCAGTGATTACATGTTAGCAAGTAGAATTGATAGCAGTGGGAGTTTACTCGCTCAGCTACGGATTATCAAAAGGCAGCCTGATCTGCTTCCTCTTTTCTTCATGCGAATGACGTGGATCTGGGCCTGTTCCCAGGAGAGCAGTATATCTTTCTCGGACTCGTTAAGGGAAAAACTTCTTCCAGTTTGTGGTGAAAACTCCCTGTTCTGATGTCCAAAAGGTATTTTTGGTCATAAGAGACGGTAGCGGCAACATTATGTACAAAACARGTTAAAAAATAAGTTACAAAACAATGCAAAAAAACGAACGAAGGACATCGTCTTCGGCCATACTAAATGACCATACTAAATGACCATACTAAATACTAAGTGGCTGTACTAAGTGGCTGTACTAAATTACTACACTAAATACTAAGTGGCTGTACTAAGTGGCTGTACTAAATGACTACACTAAATACTAAGTGGCTGTACTAAGTGGCTGTACTAAGTGGCTGTACTAAATGACTATACTAAGTGGCTGTACTAAGTGGCTATACTAAATGACCATACTAAATGGCTTATACAATGGACTATATCTAAAGTGACTATACTAAGTGACTATACTAAGTGACGTATACTAAGTGACTATACTAAGTGGCTGTACTAAGTGCTGTCTAAGTGACTGTACACAGTGAATACTAATGTATACTAAGTGACTATACTAAATGATATACTAAATGACTATACTAAGTGACTATACTAAGTGGCTATACTAAGTGACTATACTAAGTGGCTGTCTAAGTGGCTGTGCTAAGTGACTGTACACGTGACTATACTAAATGACTATACTATGACTATACTAATTGACTATACTAAATAACTATACTAAGTGACTATACTAAATGAATATACTAATGACCATACTAATGACCATACTAAATGGCTATACTAAATGACCATACTAAATGGCTATACTAAATGACTATACTAAGTGATCTACTAAGTGACTATACTAAGTGACTATACTAAGTGGCTGTACTAAGTGGTGTGCTAAGTGACTGTACCACGCGCCTATACAAATGGCTATACTAGTGACTATACTAAATGACTATACTAAAATGTATATATAGTGACTATACTAAGTGACTATCTAGTACTAATAGTGACTTACTAAGTGACTATACTAAGTGGCTGTGCTAAGTGGCTGTGCTAAGTGACTGTACCACGTGACTATACTAAATGACTATACTAATGACTATGACTAATATAATTGACATATAATGACTATACTATGACTATACTAAATGACTATACTAAATGACTATACTAAATGACTATACTAAATGACCACACTAAATGCCCACACTGCACGAAACTTAATGACTATACTAATGACATATTAAGTGCCATTAAGTGACAACTATAAATGATACCAAGTGCTATACTAAATGACTAACAATCTTACAAAATGAAATTAATGATATAACTAAATGGCCAATACAAGACTATACTAAATGTACTATATTGAAGTGACTGATCTAAAAGTATAAAAATGGCTGAGCTACAGGCAGTTAGTTTTGGATATGTCATTTTAGGAAAAAAGGTGCCTAATCCCTAAGAGGTTTTAAAATAAGTGCTCTCGGAATAATCTTCAACCAGTACAGATTACACAGCTATTATCAACTCTCTCACTAGTCACAAACAGACACACAAACACAAACAATGTGCATGTGTACACGTGCACACATGCACAAACACATACAGACATGCACGCATACATAGAAGCACTCTCTCCGCCTCTCTCACTCTCCCCTATATCTCCTCTATATCTCTCTCACTCTCTCTCTCTGCCCTCTCTCTCTCTCTTACTCTCTTGACTCTCTCTCATTTTTTCCCCTTCTCTCTCTTTCCCTGGAAATCCTTGTTTGTCCTCCTTACCTGTCAACAACATTAACCTCCAAAGAATGTCTCATTAACCATTCTTGAACCCCTCCCCCCCAGGTGTGTTATAGGTGTTTTCAGTATTTACAGTAAAGCAGATTACAAGGTAGGAGGTTTTGTTTTGAGAACACCTACAGTGTCACAGACATTCACCTCCAAAACTATTGGCACCCTTGATAAAAATGAGCAAAAATTACTGTATAAAATCAATAATACAAATAATGAGCTATATTGTACGCAAAAAGAAAAGTAAAGTTAGATAATTTTTTTGCCTACAATATAGCTCAGTATTTATATAATTTTTTTCTACAGTCATTTTTTAAATATATTTTTTCATTAATTTACCCCCTTTTCTCCCCAATTTCAAATAGAAAGCATGAGAGAAAGAGGAAGCAGTTTCAGATTGTCAAATAGAAAGCAAGAAAGAAACAGGAAGCAGTTTCAGATTGTCAAATAGAAAGCAAGACAGAAACAGGAAGCAGTTTCAGATTGTCAAATAGAAAGCAAGACAGAAACAGGGAAGCAGTTTCATGTGTCAAATGAGAAGAGCGCAGAAACAGGAGAGTTTAAGATTGTCAAATGAAGCAGAGAGAAACAGGAAGATTTCAGATTGTCAAATAGAAACAGAGAGAACAGGAAGCAGTTTTAGATGTCAAATGGAAGCAGACGAAAAGGAAGCAGTTTCAGATTGTAATAGAAGCAGAGAACAGAAAAGGAAGCAGTTTCAGATTGTGCAAATAGAGCAAGAAGAACAGGAGCAGTTTCAGATGCAATAGCAGCAAGACGAAAGGACGAGTTTAGATTGTAAAATAGAAAGAGAAAGGAATGTTTTTGAAAAAGATAGGGGAGTGCTGGTACTTTTTAATTTTTTTTATATTTATTCAGGGGAGCCCACTGAGACAAAGGGTCTATCACAATGGTGCCTGAGAAAAACATCACAAACATGATAATTCATATATAATAAAACAGCAAACAATTCACTACAGGATAGAGGCGACAAGATATCGTAAAATAAT
>NW_019945406.1:14512-18329 GCF_002910315.2 Salvelinus sp. IW2-2015
CACAACACTAATAAACCACAATACTAATAAACCACAACACCAATAAACCACAACACTAATAAACCACAACACTAATAAACCACACCACTAATAAACCACAACACTAATAAACCACCACACTAATAAACCACCACAACACTAATAAACCACAATACAAATAAACCACCACACTAATAAACCACAACACTAATAAACCACAATACTAATAAACCACAACACTAATAAACCACAACACTAATAAACCAAAACACTAATAAACCACAACACTAATAAACCACCACACTAATAAACCAAAACACTAATAAACCACAACACTAATAAACCACAACACTAATAAACCACAACACTAATAAACCACACAGACAACTAATAAACCACAACACGAAGTAAACCCACATCACTAAGTAAACCACAACACTTACATAAACACAACACTATAAACCCAACATATATAAACCCACACTATAAACCAGCAACACTAGATAAACCCCGACACTAATAAACCCCACACTAATAAATCACACACTAGATAAGCACAATACTAATAAACACCAACACTAATAACCAGCACGATATAAACCACAAATACTAACTAACACACACTATAAACCACACAACAACTTAATAAACGCAACACATAATAACGCACCACATAAACCCACATATAAACACACCAGCTATAACCACACGACTAATAAATCCACAACACTAATACCCCATCACATTCCACACCTATACCAGAACATAACTAACCACCACGTATTAATACTACCACAACTAATAAACTACCACTAATAAACCACAACAATAATACCACAACATACATTAAACCACGAACACTATAAACCACACACTAGATAAATCCAAACAGCTAAATAAACCCACAAATCACTAATAACCAAACGATATAAACCACAACACTACTAAATCACAAACATAATACCAGCGAATACTAATAAACCACAACATCCAATCGAAACCACAACGACTAATAAACCACACAAGCTAATAAACCACACCACTAATAAACCCAACACTAATTACCACCACACTTAATAAACCCGATCCAAACACCTAATAACCACAAAACAATACACCACTAAATAAACCACAACACTATAACCCAATACTAATAACCCACACACTAATAAACCAAACTAATAAACAAACACTAATAAACCACACCCTATTCAACCACCACCTAAATAACCAAAACACTACAACCCAAAACACTTATAACACCCAACACTAATAACCACAACACTAAAACCACCACTTAATAAACCACTACACTATAAACCACAACACATAAACCACCTCCTTAATAAACCACATACTAAGTACCACCGAGCACACTAATAACACAACACTAATTAAACCACCACATAATAAACTACAACACATAATACACCACCACACTAATAAACCACAACTATAACCACAGTCACTAACCACCAGTATAAACTCCAACACATAGATACTACCAACACTAATAACCCACACTTAACTAAACCACACACGTAATAAAACCCACACTAATAACTCACACACTAATACAACCACAACACTAATAAACAACGAACACAATATAACACCACAACCACTAAGATAACACAACCTATAAATCCAAACTACTAATAACCACCACCACTACTAATAACTACCACACACCAATAAACCACAACACTTAATAAACCACAACACTAATTAACACCACACCACTAATAAACCACAACACTAATTATAAAACCACCACACTAATTAAACACATCAAACCCTAACAACCACAATACAAATAACCACCACATATAAACACAACACTATAAACCACAATACTAATAAACCACAACCAACTAAGTAAACACACAACATAATAAACACAAACACTAATAAACCACAACAACTAATAAACCACCACTAATAAACCAACACTAATAAACCACACACTAATAAACCACAACACTAATAACCACAACACTAATAAACCACCACATAATAAACCACACACTAATAAACCACAACACTAATAAACACCATCACTAATAAACCACCCATACATAAACCAAACAATAAACCACAACACTAATAAACCACCACCTAATAACAAACACTAATAAACACACACATTAAAACCACACTAATAAAACCAACAAAAACACCACTAATAACACACACATAACCCAATACTAATAACCACACTAATAAACCACAACTACTAATAAACCACATCACTAATAAACACCCACACACTAATAACCAACACTAATAAACCACAACACAATAATAACCACCATCACTAATAAACCACAACACTAATACCCACACACTAATAAACCACAACACTAATAAACCACCACACTAATAAACACAACTAAATAACCACAACACTAATAAACCACAACACTAATAAATCCACAACACTAATAAACCACAATACTAATATAAACCACAACACTAAAAACCACACACTAAAACCACACAACTAAAACACCACCACTATAAACCACACACTAATAAACCACAACACTAATTAAACCAAAACACTACACTAAAACCACACACTAATAAACCACAACACTAATAACACAACACTAATAACCACACACTAATAACCACACAATAAAAAAACCACACAACCAAATATAATAAACCACAACACTAATAAACCCAACCCATAATAACCACAACACTAACATAACACCACAACATCATAATAAACCACACACTAATAAACAGCAACACTAATAACACCACACACTAATAAACCACACCACTAATAAACCACAACACTAATAAACCACCAACAACACTAATCAACGCACAAATTACTAATAACCACAACACTAATAAACCCACAACACTAATAAACCACAACACTAATAAATCACAACAACTAATAAACCACAATACTAAAAAACCACAACACATAAACACAAACTAATAACCACAACCAACTATAACCACAACTAATAAACCACCACAACACTAATAAACCAACACTAATAAACACAACACTAATAAACCACAACAGAATAAACCACAAACACAAGTAACCACACTAACCACAAACTAATACCGCCCCCAAACATCTAATAAACCAACACACTAATAAACCCAACACTAATAAACCACCAACACTTAATTACCACACCACTAATCAACCACCACAACACTAATTAATACACCAACACAATAAACCACAACATAATAAACCACAACACTAATACAACCACCAAACTAAAAACCACAACACTAATAAACCACAACACTAATAAACCACAACACTAAAACCACACCACTAATAAACCACCACTAATAACACCACCACACTAATAACCACCACACTAATAAACCACCACTAATTAAACCACAACCTGGACTAAAACCCACACTAATAAATCAACCACACCACAAACCCCCTATATAAACCACAACGACTAATTACACCACAGACTACATAAACACAACACTAACTAAACCACAACAGCTAATAAAACGACAGACACAACAAACATATAACCACAAACACTAATAACCACAACACATCAATAAACCACTAATAGAACTAACACCACACCACTAATACCAACCAAGACACTTATAACACATAAACCATAAACCCATCTGATCACCAACACTAATAACACAACACGATACCCACACAGTAATAACCACCACCACGCCAATACTACTAGTCGAACTAATACACACAGCAGACTAAATAAAGCCACACACCAAATAATCCACAACAACCTAATAACCACACATACCTAATAACCACACAACTAAAACCACCAACACTTCATAAACACACCAT
>NW_019945406.1:20099-32953 GCF_002910315.2 Salvelinus sp. IW2-2015
AACACCTCTAAACCTACTTACACCCACCCAAATACACCTCCTCAACTACGGCTAAACACCTTAAACCTCTCCCCAAAACACCACGCCTAACCTAACTCTCCCCACAACCCCACGCCTAACCTTAACCTGCTCCCCAAACCCCACGCCTAAACCTTAACCTTCTCCCCAAACCCCACGCCTAACCTAACCTCTCCCCAAAACCCCACGCCAACCTAACTATCCCCAAAACCCCACGCCTAACCTTAACCTTCCCCAAAAACCCAGCCTAACCCTTAACCTCTTCCGCCAAACCCCACGCACTAACCTTAACTCGTTTATCCCAATTACCCAATCAGGCTTATCTCACCTAAACTTAATCCTACCTCCCTCCTTCACCCTAATACCCCTGACTACCCCTATGGCGAACGAATCTGCACCAATCACTAACAACCGCAACACTCCCCTGGTCAACTTCTCCGTTTGTTCATCCAATTACTCAATCAACAGACGAATTATTATCATCAACCCCTATAACCACATTTTTCACAATAGAATCAGATCCCAAAACATCAATCAAATCACACAACACAAACTTCTCTACAGTACTCAGCACAACTTACATAAGCCCACTCAAAACCATACAGAATAATTCAAAGCCAACTTCCAGACAAAGCAAACAACAAATTTAAAGGAACCTCTCTAACACACAAGCAAATTCTGAAGTAGCCGAACCACCACAAGACCCCAAATAATCGCACACTTACCCATTTAATTCGACAGAATAGAAACGTTCAACCATTCCAAAACTATTTAACACATCCATACATCAGACCTTACCAGAACCACGACATTTACTACCATACTAATCTTAGAAACACCCTAACAATCCACACGCCAATCACTAATTAATCATTACATAGCCCACCAATCTGCACTAATAAACCACCACAACACTAATCAACCACCACACCAATAAACCACAACACTAATAAATCACAACACTAATAAACCACAATACTAAAAAACCACAACACTAATAAACCACAACACTAATAAACCACAACACTAATAAACCACACCACTAATAAACCACCACAACACTAATCAACCACCACACTAATAAACCACAACACTCGCAAACCTCAGTGAATTCTTCCCTCATCGGTGTTCTAGACTGCCCTCTTTGCACCAGGGATTAAAGATGTAAAATGTAAAGATTTTTAAAAATGTTTCCAAACATTGGAGGCGTGTGTCCCTTTCCTGCAGTCAATGAGCCAAAAGTGTCCTCTTTGGCTTCATGGGTGGAATGTTATTAATATTTTTCATMATTTCATCATTAATTAAGATCAATAAAAAAAACGGAAATCCAAGGTTTCTATGTCAAACAGTTTTGTTATATTTCAGTCTTCTGTGATGTAACCCATAACGATGTGTGTGAGGTSTAGACTTTTGTTTCAAAGTCGATTTGTTGAAGACTACCAATAATCACTCTGTGACCCTGATTTATCCCTCTGCAGTAAAAGGTTATTCAAGGCTGATTTATCTATGTTGGTAGAGACAGGAGGGAGCTCAAGAGTTAACCAACCCTGATATGCAGATTTGGTGGCTCGCATTTTTCTCCTTTAACAGAGAAGTGAGATATGTCGGAAGCTTGAGCAGAAGAGTTTCGTCAACAAAAAGGGAGAAATKAAGTGATCTAGGGGAATTAACAGAGGTACAACCAACCTTCTGATGAAGGATGCAGTGATATTAAACCTGTCACGCGTGACAAAGCACAGCATGCTACGGTACACCGCATCCAAGGGCTTTAGAGTTGTGTCTGCTGCATTCTGATAAATGGTGTCAACAGAATCAAGAGCTGGCAGGAAGGTTGCCTGTACAACCTGCTTCCTGCTATTTAGGGAGATCTATTTTTATAAAAGAAGTCTACTTCAAATCTCAGCTTCTGAACTAGCTCGTATTATTTTTTAAATGTCACATTTTTATGTCAATCCAAACGGCCAGATATTTACAGGCGGGAACCTGCTCAATGAAAGAACCATCCAATGCATAAATGTATAAACCATCTGAAATATTTCTATGAGAATTTAGAAAAACAACTAATTAACTCTCAATTTTAAATCAACAAGGGCTTTCTGCAAGGCCATACAATCAGATTGCAGCTCTATCGCAGCCTGGTCAGCAGTAGGGGAAATAGACTACATAAGAGTGTCATCTGCATACAGATGAATATTACAGGTTTTTGAAGACAGACCAATATTATTTATATAAATTAGTAAATAGTGAAGACAGGTCTCAAAATTGACCCCTGCGGGACATCTTTAGTAATCCATCAGAAAGCACACATTATGTACTGTCTAACAGATTATGTACACATTATGTACTGTCTAACAGATTATGTACACATTATGTACTGTCTAACAGATAATGTACACATTATGTACTGTCTAACAGATAATGTACACATGATGTACTGTCTAATTTAACCACTTCCAAGAGTCCTGATTGAGGCCCATTTCAGACAACCTTTTGAATGAGTAAGGGGATGGTGGAAAGTGTCAAAGGCCTCGGATACGTCTGTAAATATGGAAGCACAGTGATTCCTATGATCTAAGCAATTTAACRCATCGTTTTAAGAMAATKGTAGCAGCTGAAACATTGCTGTGTCCTGGTCTGAAAACCAGACGGGTTCACATTAAATAGAATCTGAAGTTAAAAAAAGGATTCTTGGCTGAGAGTTTGCCAGTGATTATAATAATTGCAAGACAAGATAGTTTAGACATTGGGGGGTTGTTATCTTGGTCAGAAGGGGGGGGGGGGTATTGTTAAATACAAAATGTGGGTCGAAGGTTCTACAATGAGCGGGGCAGAAAGCTGCAGTAGAAAGGAATCAAGCGAATCAGCTCCTGTGGATTTATTTTTTAACATACATTATTTACAAGGCACTTACTGCATCGTTGACATGAAATGGTTCACATRAAAAAAATTGTCAATGCCTAGAAGTGCATCATTCCCTGTTATTTGTTCAAATGTTCAAATGTACTTTTTAAACTTTTTTTAATTTAACCTTTATTTAACTAGGCAAGTCAGTTAAAGAACAAATTCTTATTTACAATGACGGCCTAAACCCGGACGACGCTGTGGCCAATTGTGCGCCGCCCTATGGGACTCCCGATCACGGCCGGTTGTGATACAGCCTGGAATCGAACCAGGCTGTATGTATAGATGCCTCTAGCCCCTCGGGAGCACAGAGGTGAATAAAGSACTCCATCAAGTTGAAGTTTAGGTCATTTCAGAAACCATTCGTTCAAATAATTGGCCAGCTGAGGCAAAATGGTTACCAAAAACACAACAAAYGCTGGGGCAAYGAGGGGGTGGAGTTTTGTGTTTCAAAGATTTGACCAATTTCCAGAATTTAGACAAAACAGGTATYGTAAYGGATATGGTGAATACTATGAAGCCGAGTATTTTCGAATACGATTTTTTTTTTGTAAATTATCCAGCGYGGATGTATCTTTCACTGAAACAGTGTGAAGCACTGTGTCCTGGAAACAGGCGAGGTATCGTTTGAGCCTGCTGCAGCGATTGGATTAAAACAAGTTGAACTTCCTCTGCTCTCATTTCCCCAGACAGATACACACACAGCTTTGCTTCACTCACTCACAGTCACTCATCTCAGGCCAAGTCTCCCTTTCTCCAAACATTGTGTATGAATCAGACTCCGTACCTATTCCTTGTTGTTCAGTATAGTGATTTCCTGTCTACTTGGCTGATGCCATATGGTTGTTTAGTCTCTCTACTTGGCTGAGGCCAAATTGTCAATAAAAATAGCCAAGAGAAGCGTTTGATTTTGTGTTGGGATAGGGACAGAAAAAAAACTATCCGCTTGCTCGTAGCCAATAGTCTGTCTCTCAGGTGTTGGAAGTCCCGTCTCTACTCAGCCCATTGACACAGCTTGGAGTCATGTGTACCAACATGCACAACCATCATTTGGAGCTCCATGTTTTGGTCTAGAATGACCGTAASCTTCCGAGTGATGTCACGCACTCTGGCACCAGGAAAGCAGACAGAATGTCTTTGCACCAAAACTTAGAATATAATGGGATGGGAAGTCGTGAGTTTCCAGGTCGCATCCCCCCTGGGATGGCTGAGCTCTGAGAGTTCTACGGCGGCACATCGAGCTCCCCYCAACAAATCATTGAAGGGGGTGCACGGAGTAGCGAGGAGCGCTGTTGACTTGAAGGAGGGTGCGTGCCTCGGAGAGARGGGGTATTGCGGTGGGGAGCAACTAGTGCCTCCATTGGCTCAGTGGTCTGATCTCGCAGGACGTCCGGAAGGTGAAGAGGTCCCCACTTGCCTGGCATCACGGTCTCCTGGATCAGAGAGGACTCCTGGGACCAGACAGTCCACCTCCAGCAAGCTGTTTATCAGGCGGAGCGGATCCTCCAAGGCAGGAAAGGACCACCCAGGTCTGCGCTTCCCTTGGGTCCTTTAGTCTAACTACCTTGGCCCAGTCTCTGTGGTGAAGTGGTTGAACAAGACACCTGCTCCAAGGGACAGATCGACTACGCCCAACTCTCCAACAAGCTGGGCGAGAGAGATGTTCCGCGTCAARATATGTTAAGCCTGGGCTGCAGCTAAGTTGGTGAGCTTCTGCTCTCCTTCAGCTCATTGGATAGCCATCGAGAACGTCCTTCTGCAGCCGCCCGACATTATCCATCATCCGGTCACACCAAAGRCACTTTTTACAGACATACCCCTGTTCCGTATACGCTCGGGTCTTCCACGCTGTCCCTCCGGTTAGTGAACATTTCACAGAAGTAGCATTGGACAGTCAATGGTTGGCCATTGATATCCATTGGATAGCCGTCAGTAGCCATAATGCTAATATAAAGAAGGCTGTACAGGCTGTCGGTTGATACACTCAAGTAAGTAAAATATAAAATAGCCTAAAAATGTGGATAAAATAGCTCACAGATGAGTTTAACTACTCGCTCCAATATTGGCTCGAAACACAGCATGCAATACATCGTCACAGAATGCAATGAGAGAGAGAGATGGGGGGAGAGAGAGAGAGACAGAGAGAGACTATCCTGTAAAGTTGGAGAGATGTCAATAATTTCCCTAAGAGATGTCAATAATTTCCATATACCTGCATGAATAGAGATGTTTATAGTTTTTATTGACCACCAAATTTTAAAATGTGAAACTGTCACATGGCCATGTGATAGACAGACAGATAATGGCACCATTTGGATAAAATGAAGAGTACTGGGACAGAGGCAGAGAACAATAAGAGAGGGAAAACAGACTGACAAACAGACTGACTGACTGACTGACTGACTGACTGACTGACTGACTAACAGACTGACTGACTGACTGACTGACATACTGACTGAGTGACTGACTGACTGACAGACTGACTGACTGACTGACTGACTAACAGTCTAACAGTCTAACAGACTGACTAACAGACTGACTGACTGACTGACTGACAGACAGACAGAACTCACCAGTAGGGGTTTTGTGGTGAGACCCAGGTGGTCTTGGTCAAACTCCTCTTTCTCTACCCAGACTCCTTTGCCATCTCCATTTGACGAGGCAGTTACAGGGGCAGCCGTGGGGTCCTTTGGGTTAGACTGCCCCTTCATCACCTGAACAGGGTCCAGATTCATCCTGAAAACACACAATCACCCCGTCGTCCCAGTGGTACAATCTACCTGTATAGTATTGTCTATTCCACCT
This sequence comes from Salvelinus sp. IW2-2015, assembly GCF_002910315.2. Lineage (NCBI taxonomy): Eukaryota > Metazoa > Chordata > Actinopteri > Salmoniformes > Salmonidae > Salvelinus > Salvelinus sp. IW2-2015. The sequence goes on from NW_019945406.1 coordinate 25,824, forward strand.
CTGTGATCTTCCCAAAATGGTACAATCCCTATGGTATTGTCCAGGCAAAAGGTCCTGTCCTGTCTTCTCCAGCCGTGGGCTCTAACGCTGTCCGCTACAGTGGTGTGTCTGACACAAGAGCAGCTGCACAAGTATCCCTGCAGTGTCCGATCTTCAGTGTCTCCTCTCTTCAGAAGTAATGCTGCATTGCATTGCACAACTCATAGTCGAGTACAGTCTATAACACACACACACACACACACAACAAACCCCTTCCTTACACACAGTCACTGGTTGTCTCTCACATGCATGTTCTTTCGGATTATCTCTCTCATACACACAATCTCTCTCTGTTTCTCACAGATTCACACACACAGACACTCTCACACACTGTCACAACCAGGCTGGCTCACATACACACACACACACACACACACACATAGGTTGTCCAGTGTGGATCCAATCCAGTGTAGCGTTGAATAGTGTTTTTATTGGTGTTTTTCTATGTGGCTCAGCCTGCTCTCCCTCCACTGTTGCTATGTTGCTGTCCTCTGTTCCTCTGTCTCTCTTTCTCTGTCTCTCTCTCTCTGTCTCTCTCTCTCTGCCTCACTCACTCGCTTTTTCTCACACCTCCCAATCTGTCCCATTCAATCACTCTCTCTGCTCTCCCTCTCTCGCTCTCTCTCTCGATGTCTCTTTCTCTCTCTCTCGCTTTGCTCTCTTCTGTCTCGTCTCTGCTCTCTTTTTTCTCTCTCTCTTCTCTCTCTCTCTCTCTTCTCCTCTCTCTCTTCTTCTCTCTCTGTCTCTCTCTTCTCTTTCTGCTGCCCTCTCTCTCTCTCTCTCTCTCTCTCTCTCCCTGTCTCTCTCTCTGTCTCACTCTCTCACTCTCTCCCTTTCTCTCTCTGCATCTATCAGGGCACTCCCCATATGAAAACACACTCACCGCCCTTCGGGCCAATGGGAGGCTTGATTCCTTATTCAGAAGCCCCTCCCTGTGTTCCCCCACAGGCTGTTCAGTCCTCCAAAAGGATCATGGGAGATTCTGACGCACATGTGAAACCCTGTCTGTCCCAAAATGTCTTTCTCTACTGTCTGTCTCTCTGCGTCACTGCAGTGGTTTATCTCTGGCATGGTGCCACACTACCACCTAACCACCATGTCTCTCTTGCTTTATATTCCTTTACACTACACATTATTCCTTATTTAGCACACTATCCGTAGGGGGCTATAGTCAAAAGTACTGCACTATATTGGGAATAGGGTGCCATTTGGGATAAAGCCAGTGTGATATTGCAGCTGACATAGAGCTTCCTTGCCTCGATGTTGAACCTTGCGGATTTAAACAAACAGCCCACCGCTTACAAGCGATTTGAAATAGTATTTATAAACACTTGGAAGTTAGTAAGACTGGTTACACGGACGTAACTCTCCAATTCTATCACATTGTGTGGACGTAGAAATGTATCTATATCTTGAAAGAGTTCAATGTTTAATGAATGAGTCATGTTGTATCTCAAACCTGAACGTTGAACAAAAAATTATTTCAGTATCAAACACAACTTGTTAGTTCCTTATATTTACTCTGAAACATCTAAAGCAAACATAGGATTGTCTGGTTGAGTCCATGAAACTGGACAACTGGGTGTGTATTTACAAGGTGTCTCAGAATAGCAGTGTTGATCGAGAATCAGAGGGTCCCCCTGTCCGTACAACTCATTTATTAGGATTTAAAAGGCTAAACTGATCCGATATCACCAATCCTACTCTAATAGTCTTTGTAAATATGTTTCCTGGTAATTGTTGTGAGAATAGGTTAACAGGGAAACAAAACAAATATAGAAATCTGTCAAAGGTTGGAAAGTGTGTCAAATATAATCTTTGAGGCGGTGTAAAGTACTTAAGTAAAAATACTTTAAAGTACTACTTAAGTCGTTTTTTTGGGGGTATCTGTGCTTTATGTTACTATTCAAACGTTTGTCAACTTTAATTTTTACTTCACTACATTCCAAAAGAAAATAATGTTATTTTTACTCTATACATTTTCCCTGACATCCAAATGGAACCTTACATTTTGACAATAAATTGGTCCAATTCACACACTTATCAAGAGAACATTCTTGGTCATCCCTACTGTCTCTCATCTGCCGGACTCACAACACAAATGCTTTGTTTGTAAATTATGTCTGAGTGTTGGAGTATCCGTAAATAAAAATAAATWWAAAAAATGGTGCCGTTTGGAATTTGAAATGATTCATACTTTTACTTTTACTGTTGATACTGAAGTACATTTTTGAAATTCCGTTTACTTTCGTATATTTAAAACAAAAATACTTCTAGACTTTTACTCAAGTAGTATTTTACTGGGTGACTTTAACTTTTACTTGAGTCATTTTCTATTAAGGTATTTTTGTTTTTACTCAAGTATGACAATTGAGTACTTTTTCCACCAGTGAATCTTTGTATTGTAAACATAATTCAATGTTATGGATGACAACAGCGGGAACACGTGTCATGCATCATCTTCGAAAATGTTTGACTAAACAGATTTCAGACAGTCATTGGGAAATCAAGAATGTGTGTTAAAGGCACACAGTATTCGGAAGTTCGGATGACTGTTGTGCCCGAAGTAAACTTCCTTTTACTCAGGTCCAGAAGCTAGGATATGCATATAGTTGGTAGCATTGGATAGAAAACACTCTGACAAAAATGTCTGTGAGTATAACAGAACTGATATGACAGGTGAAGATCCGAGGAGAATCCATCCAGGATGTTTTTTTTGAGGTCACAGGCTCTTATTATGGAAACATATTGTTTCTATGTACCTCCGTCACCCAAATTGCAATTCTTATGTCTTCCACTAGATGTCAACAGTCTTTATTGAAGGTTTCAGGCTTGTTTTTTGAAAAACAAACAAGTATTTTGAGTTTTTATTATGGGACCACCTGAAGCAAATCAGTCTTTTCATCGTGCCCGGGAGAAGGCACGTGCTTACGAATTTTCCTTTCCTATTGAACATACTTCTTCCCGTATGAAATAGTATAGTTTATTTACATTTTAAATTACCTGAGGATTAAATAGAAATGTTGTTTGACTTGTTTGGACGAAGTTTAGCGGTAGCTTTTTGGACTCCTTTGTCTGCATGTTGAACRAGTGGATTACTGAAATCGATGGCGCCAACTAAACAGACTTTTTGGGAAATAAAGAAGGATGTTATCGAACAAAACGACCATTCATTTTGTAGCTGGGACCCTTGGAATTGCAAACAGAGGAGATCTTCAAAGGTAAGTGATTTATTTAATCGCTACTTGCAATTTTGTGAAGCCTGTGCTGGTTGAAAAATRTGTTGATGTGGGGCGCCGTCCTCAGACAATCGCATGGTATTCTTTCACCGTAAAGCCTTTTTGACATCTGACAACTCAGATAGATTAACAAGAAGTTACGCTTTTAAATGATATAAGACACTTGTCTGTTCATGAATGTTTAAAATTATGATTGTTTATTTGAATTCCGCGCCCTCCAATTTCACAAGATGTTGTCGGCAGGTGTCCCGCTAGCGGAACACCTAGCCTTAAGAAGTTTTTTAAAGAATCAATAAAACTGGCTTTCTTTAGAAGAGCTGAGTATCTGGAGCATCAGCATTTGTGGGTTCGAATACAGGCTCAAAATGGCCAGAAACAAAGCACTTTCTTCTGAAACTCGTCAGTCTATTCTTGTTCTGAAAAATTAAGGCGAATCCATACGAGAAATTGCCAAGAAACTGAAGATCTCGTACAACACTTTGTACTACTCCCTTCACAGAACAGCGCAAACTGGCCATATGACCATATTATGACAGGTTATGACAAGTTATGTCAACTGTTATGACATAAGAGGACGTGGTTATGACCGTGTCATAACGTGGTATGCACTCGGTGTCAAGTAAAGTGTTACCAATTGTTTTTACCATGTAGCGGTGTAGCTAACTACTGGAACTACACACTACTGTTTTACCATGTAGCGGTGTAGCTAACTATCTTGAACCTACCACACATACTGTTTTACCAATGTAGGCGGGGTAGCTAATACTGGAACTACACACACTTTTTACCATGTAGCGGTTGTAGCTAATACTGGAACTACACACTACTGTTTTACCATGTAGCGGTGTAGCTAACTACTGGAACTACACACTACGTGTTTTACCATGAGCGTGTAGCTAACTACTGGAACTACACACTACTGTTTTACCCTGTAGCGGTGTTGCTACTACTGGAACTCACACTACTGTTTTTACCGTTAGCGGGTGTAGCTAATACTGGAACTAAACACTACGTTTTTACCATTAGCGTGTAGCTAATACTGGAACTACACACTACTGTTTTACCATGTAGCGGTGTAGCTAACTACTGGAAAACACACTACTGTTTTACACATGTAGCGGTGTAGCTAACTACTGGAACTACACAATACTGTTTTACCATGTAGCGGTGTAGCTAACTACTGGAACTACACACTACTGTTTACCATGTAGCGGTGTAGCTAAACTACTGGAACTACACCACTGTTTACCATTGTAGCGGTGTAGCTAACTACTGGAACTGTACAACTACTGTTTTCCATGTAGGTAGCGTGTAGTAACTACTGGAACTACCCACACTACTGTTTTACCAGTGTAGCGGTGTAGCTAACTACTGGAACTACACACTACTGTTTTCCATGTAGCGGTGTAGCTAAATACTGACTACACACTACTGTTTTACCAATGTAGCGGTGTAGCTAACTACTGGAACTACACACTACTGTTTTACCATGTACGGTGTTAGCTAACTACTGGAACTACACACTACTGTTTTACCATGTAGCTGTTAGCTAACTACTGAACTACACACTACTTTACACTGTAGCGGTGTGACTAACTACTGGAACTAACACTACTGTTTTACCATGTAGCGTGTAGCTAAACTACTGGACTAACACTACTGTTTTACCATGTAGCGTGTAGCTAACTACTGAACTACACACTACTGTTTTACCATGTAGCGGTAGTAGCTAACTACTGGAGACTACACACTACTGTTTTAACCATGTACGCGGTGTAGCTAACTACTGGAACTACACACTACTGTTTTACCATGTAGCGGTGTAGCTAAGACTACTGGAACTACACACTACTGTTTTACACTGTAGCGGTGTAGCTAACTACTGGAACTAAACACTACTGTTTTACCATGTAGCGGATGTAGCTAACTACTGGAACTAAACACTACTGTTTTCCATTACTAGCGGTGTAGCTAACTACTGAACTACACACTACTGTTTTACCATGTAGCGTGTAGCTAACTACTGGAATACACTACTGTTTTACCCATGTAGCGGTGTAGCTAACTACCTGGAACTACACCAACTACGTTTTAACCACGTAAGCGGTCTGTGGTAGCTAAACTACTGGAACTACACACTACTGTTTTACCATGTAGCTAACTACTGGAACTACAAACTACTGTTTTACCATGTAGCGGTGTAGCTAACTACTGGAACTACACACTACTGTTTTACCATGTAGCGGTGTAGCTAACTACTGGAACTACAAACTACTGTTTTACCATGTAGCGGTGTAGCTAACTACTGGAACTAAACACTTTATTTTATTTATTTTTATTTCACCTTTATTTAACCAGGTAGGCTAGTTGAGAACAAGTTATCATTTGCAACTGGACCTGTCCAAGATAAATCAAAGCAGTTCGACACATGTGGTGTAACAGATGTAAATCGTACTCTCCTTGCATTGTGTTTGGTCCAAATAAATCACATCAGCCAGTGGTCCCAGTTCGGCATCATTTATTTCTGTTGTTAAAACCTCTTGAAGCTAGGGGGCAGAATGTTTATATTTGGGAAAAAAACGTTCCCAAGGTAAACTGAATTTTTCTCAGGCTCAAATATTAGAATATGCATATAATTGACAGATTAGGATAGAAAACACTCTAAAGTTTCCAAAACTGTCAGAATGTTGTCTGTGAGTATAACAGAACTGATTTTGCAGGCGAAAACCTGAGGAACTCCAACCCGGAAGTGCTTAAAAAAATATATCCTTGTTCCATTGCTTGCCCCTCCTCCATTTAATGGTGTATCAACCAGATTCCTTTTCCAATGGCTTCCTCAGGCTGTGATCAGGCTTTAGACATAGTTTCAGGCTTTTATTTTGAAAAATTTGACCAGGTGTCCTTTGATTGGTTCCTGCGCAGGAGAGATTTGGCTCGACATTTTCTTTCTCTGTAGAATTGAACAGTTTACCGTCTGGTTGACATATGATCRATTATGTATGTTAWAAACAACCTGAGGATTGATTATAAAAAAACTTTTTGGGGAATTTTCGTCTGCCCTTCAGTACCAGAACGAGCTTGTGGTTTTCTGAACATAACGCGCAAACCAAATGGCGATTTTTGGTTATAAAACTAATCTTTATTGAACAAAAATAACATTTATTGTGTAACTGGGAGTCTCGTGAGTACAAACATCTGAAGATTATCAAAGGTAAGCCCTGTTTCAAGTGGTACATTGAAGGTGTTTACATTGAAGGTGGATACATTGAAGGTGGATACATTGAAGGTGGATACATTGAAGGTGGCCACATTGAAGGTGGCTACATTGAAGGTGGATACATTGATGTGGCTACATTGAAGGTGGCTACATTGAAGGTGGATACATTGAAGGTGGATACATTTGAAGTGGATACATTGAAGGTGGCTACATTGAAGGTGGATACATTGAAGGTGGATACATTGAAGGTGGCTACATTGAAGAGTGGATACATTGAGGTGGATACATTGAAGGTGATACATTGAAGGTGGCTACATTGAAGGTGGATACATTGAAGGTGGATACATTGAAGGTGGCTACATTGAAGGTGGCCACATTGAAGGTGGCTACATTGAAGGTGGATACATTGAAGGTGGCTACATTGAAGGTGGATACATTGAAGGTGGATACATTGAAGGTGGCTACATGAAGGTGGATACATTGAAGTGGATACATTGAAGGTGGCTACATTGAAGGTGGCTACATTGAAGGTGGATACATTGAAGGTGGCTACATTAAAGTGGCTACATTAAAGGTGGCTACATTAAGAGGTGGCTACATTGAAGGTGGCTACATTTAAAAGGTGGCTACCATTG
>NW_019945406.1:37750-46237 GCF_002910315.2 Salvelinus sp. IW2-2015
GATTCATTTTATTGCTTTTCTGACTTTCGTGACCAAGCTAATTTAAGGCTAGCTGTTCTAGCAGTGATTGATACACTCACAAACAGCTTGGATTGCTTTCGCTGTAAAGCATATTTTCAAAATCTGACACGATAGGTGATTAACAACAAGCTAAACTGTGTTTTGGTATATTTCACTTGTGATTCCATGATTAAATAATTTTAGTTATTATTTTTAATTTGGCGCGCTGCCAATTCAGAGTTGTTTACGAAAATGATCCCGTAAAGGGATCCGTGCGGCAAGAAGTTAAATAGGAAACAGCACGTTAGTTGTGCAGGGCTTAACGGTATTGATGGCTGTCGATGGTAAAATCCTCTGCATCATATTTTCAGACTGGGCATTAACAAAATACCAAATACAAATATAACAGTGTAAATACCTGTTGTTAAATAGAAACAGCACGTTAGTTATGCAGGGCTTGAATCAAATCAAATCAAATCAAGTTTTTTTATATACCCTTCGACATCAGCTAATATCTCGAAGTGCTGTACAGAAACCCAGCCTAAAACCCAAACAGCAAGTAATGCAGGTGTAGAAGCACGGTGGCTAGAAAAACTCCCTAGAAAGGCCAAAACCTAGGAAGAAACCTAGAGAGGAACCAGGCTATGAGGGGTGCCAGTCCTCTTCTGGCTGTGCCGGGTGGAGATTATAACAGAACATGGCCAAGATGTTCAAAAATGAAGGTGGCTACATTAAAGGTGGCTACATTAAAGGTGGCTACATTAAAGGTGGCTACATTGAAGGTGGCTACATTGAAGGTGGCTACATTAAAGGTGGCTACATTAAAGGTGGCTACATTGAAGGTGGCTACATTGAAGGTGGATACTGTTTATCATTAATGTGATAGGGTAAAGTGTTCATTAGAAGATAGTGAAAATTCAACCATCAATTAGTGGAAATTAATACCTGAGTATGTCATCAAGTGCAGGAATGATATGCCATATGTGAACATGTATTGTGGCCAACATGGTGAATTAGGTGCTGGGCCAGTAATGTGGTGCTAATAAGCTTTGTCCTCTAAAATATTATACATTGTGGGGCCTATTCCTCCACTCCTCTCACACAACCTGTTCTCTTCCCCTCTCTTCCTGTCTCTCTCTCTCTCTCTCTTTGTTTCTCTCTCTCTTCCTGTCTCTCTCTCTCTTTGTTTCTCTCTCTTCCCCTATCTCTTTCACTTTCCTTCTCTTCCTCTCTCTCTCTCTTTCTACTCCATCCTACTGTTTTTCAGATGGGATTACGTGTCAGAGTCGACATTCACAACATGCAAGTCGGTTGCCTAGCAGCCTCCTCTACCTGGCTGTTGATTGGCTGAACTGCCTGTGACTCAGGGGGAAACAGGAAGTGTTGTTTTTGACAGTGGGCACACCAGGGACACATTGAGTATATATCTCTCTCTAGCGGTCACAAGAGGAACTGACTGACAACACAGTGACCTCTGCTACGGCAGCAAAGTTCTTTATTTCCCGAGGATGGATTAAGAAGTGGGTATCCCTTTAACGTTGAAGCATCCCCTTTAATGTTAAATGATGTCATTAAGTGAAGGATTTCATTTGAGGTTGAAACCCGTTAATTAAGATGCTCTATGTTTACTCTACTGTATCCATAATATATATTTATATATACTGTACTCTACTGTATCCAGAGAATACATACTCTACTGTATCCATAATATATATTTATATATACTGTACTCTACTGTATCCATAATATATATGTATATATACTGTACTCTACTGTATCCAGAGAATACATACTGTACTGTACTGTATCCATAATATATATATATAKAKATATATATACTGTACTCCTGTATCCAGGATATATAAACTGTACTCTACTGTATCCAGACATTATATACTGTACTCTCCTGTATTTTTTWAAATTGTATTTATTTAACCTTTATTTAACCAGGTAGGCAAGTAGAGAACAAGTTCTCATTTACAATTGCGACCTGGCCAAGATAAAGCAAAGCAGTTAGACACAAACAACAACACAGAGTTACACATGGAGTAAAACAAACATACAGTCAATAATACAGTAGAAAAATAAGTCTACATACAATGTGAGCAAGTGAGGAGAGATAAGGGAGGTAAAGGCAAAAAAAAAGCCCATGGTTGCAAAGTAAATACAATATAGCAAGTAAAACACTGGAATGGTTGATTTGCAGTGGAAGAATGTGCAAAGTAGAGATAGAAATAATGGGGTGCAAAGGAGCAAAATAAATAAATACAGTAGGGGAAGAGGTAGTTGTTTGGGCTAAATTATAAATGGGCTATGTACAGGTGCAGTAATCTGTGAGCTGCTCTGACAGCTGGTGCTTAAAGCTAGTGAGGGAGATAAGTGTTTCCAGTTTCAGAGCATGATCTTTGTAGTTCGTTCCAGTCATTGGCAGCAGAGAACTGGAAGGAGAGGCGGCCAAAGGAAGAATTGGTTTTGGGGTGACCAGAGAGATATACCTGCTGGAGCGAGGTGCTACAGGTGGGTGTGCCATGGTGACCAGCGAGCTGAGATAAGGGGGGACTTTACCTAGCAGGGTCTTGTAGATGACCTGGAGCCAGTGGGTTTATTCCAGGATATATAAACTGTACTCTACTGTATCCAGAATATACATATACTGTACTCTACTGTATCCAAGAACATATGTATTAAATATATTATATTATATATATATATATATATATATATATATTATATTATATATTATATATATATACTGTACTCTACTGTATCCAGGATATATAAACTGTACTCTACTGTACCAGAACATACATATACTGTACTCTTACTGTATCCAGAACATATATGTATGTAATATATATATATATATATATATATATATATATATATATATATATATATACTATACTCTCTACTGTATCCAGCATATACATATACTGTACTCTACTTGTATCCAGAACATAATGTATGTATATATATAATATATATATATAATATATTATACTGTACTCTACTGTATCCAGAATTATACATATTACTGTACTCTACTGTATCCAGGATATATAAAACTGTACTTCTATCGTATCCGAACATATATGTATGTATATATATATATATATTATATATAATATATATTATATATATATTATATATATATATATAATATATATACTAATATATTTATATATTACTGACTCTTACTTATCCAAGAATATACAATTATACGTACTTCTACTGTATCCAGGATATATAAACTGCTACTCTTACTGTCTCCAGAATATACATATACTGTACTCTACTGATATCCAGAATACATACATATACTGTACTCTACTGTATTCCAGAAATACATATCTGTACCTCTACTGTTCCAGAAATACACATACTGTACTCTACTGTCATCCAGAAATACACTTGTACTCTACTCGTATCCAGCACCATAATATACTGTACTCTACTGTTCCAGAACAATAACATATACTGTACTCTACCTTGTATCAAAATTAACATATACTGTATCTACTGTATCCAGAACACATAACATATACTGCTACTCTTACTGTATCCAGTGATACTTAAACTGTTACTCTACTGTATCCAGAGATATACATGTATATATACCTCAACTGTATCCAGAATATACATAACTTTACTCTACTGATATCCAGAACATACATATACGTACTCTACTGTGAATCCAGAATATATAAAACTGTACTCTACTTGATCCAGAATTATACATCATACTGTACTCTACGTATCTCCAGAATTATACATATACTTATCTTACTGTATCTCAGGTAATATACATTATACTGTACTCTACTGTATCCAGGATATATTAAACTGTACTCTATCTGTATCCCTATAGTATTGTTCTAGATATTATTTTAATTTATAAAAACTATAAATAATATAAAATATATATACTGTACTCTACTCAGGATAAACTCGTACTCTTACTAGTATAGTCATGATATGTAATGTAATATATATATATATATATATATATATATATATATATATATATATATAATATATACTATACTTATGATCCAGATATAATATCATATACTGTACCTCTACTGTATCCAGGATATATAAAGTGTACCTCTACTTATCAGACTTTCTAGTCTATATATAACTTATACTTATCATATACTGTACTCTACTGTAATCCAGAATATACATATACTTATACTCTACTGTATCCATGATATATAATATACTGTACTCTACTGTTTCCAGAATATAACATTATACTGTACTCTACTGTATCCAGAATAACATAATTACTGTACTCTCACTGTAAAAACATACATATACTGCTACTTACTGTATCCAGCAATATTACATATACTGTACTCTACCTGTATCCAAGACATACGTTACGACTTATACTGTCACATACCTATCTGTTCTTACGTATCCAGAAATATACATATACTGTACTCTACTAGTATCCAGATATACAATACTGTACTCTACTGTATCCAGGGAAATACATGATACTTACCTCTACTGTATCCAGAATACTACACTTTACTTACCTGTATCAACTACATACGTGCCTCATCCAATCAATACCTGTATCTACTATCGATATACATATACTGTACTCTACTGTATCCAGATATCATAAAAACTGTACTCTACTGATAAATCCAGAAACATATATGTAGTTTAGAATTATATATATATTAAATGTATATATTATAATATATATACTATATATATATATATATCTAAAATTAAAATATATATACTATAGTATATACTATATATTATGTGTATATAAATATATATATATACTGTACTCTACTGTATCCAGGATATATAAACTGTACTCTACTTTATCCAGAATATACATTAACTGTATGTAGATGTGGTAATTCTGCTGAGATCCTGATCCTAGTTCAGCTGTTGTGTGAATGTTAATAGTTACTTGGCTTTGTTTTCTTAGAGATCACATACACAGTGCGTTCGGGTACTAATCCAACCCCTTGACTTTTTGCACATTTTGTTACGTTGCAACCTTATTCCTTATTCCAAAATGGATTCAATCGTTTTTATTCCCTCATCAATCTACACAGAATACCCCACAATGACAAAGCAAAAAACAAATGTATTGAAAATTTAAAAAACAGAATTATCACATTTACGTAAGTAATCAGACCCTTTACTCAGTACGGTGTTGAAGCACCTTTGGCAGCGATTACAGCCTCGATTCTTCTTAGGTATGACGCTACAAGCTTGGCACATCTGTATTTGAGGAGTTTCTCCCATTCTTCTCTGCAGATCCTCTCAAGCTCTGTCAGGTTGGATGGGGTTTGGGCTCTGGCTTGGAGCGGGTAGCGGTGTGTGAGTATGTGTTTGTGTCCATAAATCTACCCGCCAAGGCATGGTTACCATGAGAACGGCATGGAGGATGACATCACCGTGTTACTGTGAGATCATCACCAGACAGTGACTCATATTCTTTGGGGTCGTGACTGTGCGTGTGTGTGTGTGTGCGTGTGTGCGCGTGCGTGTGCGTGTGTGTGCGTGCTTGCGTGCGTGCGTGCACACTAGTGTCCTTTCGATTCACTGCGATGCAACAAAAAAAATCCACCAAACCCAAATCATTTCAACATCAACGTGTTTTTATTCTATGTAATAAAAATAATGACATTGTTCTTTGTTCTAATAAAAGCCATTCTGAAAATATAAACTGAGCCCAAAAAAATCATAAACAAGACACACATTCACATAATGTCAACACCAGAATAATCTGACAACTGAGCACAAGTGGTTCCCCTGACACAGATTGCAAGTCATTTAAATTCATAATTATAATTATATACAGATTCTTAGTAATATTAAGGGTTGGTTTCATTTGATCTTTTCTATTTCTGTTTCAGCATGTGTTATTTCTGAATAGGTTTGGTCCTCTATCTAATCAACATTCCATCGTGGTATATTTTAACGGTCCACCGTATTAAACCTGATTCAAACAAACATATCAATATCGTGTGTTGTATTGATTTCAAGTGAATAACCTATTCATAACATTGAAATAAGACTTATTTTCCAGGGACCAACTAGGCCAACTAACTATGTCAAAGGAAGCAAGCATAACAATTCCTAACCCCGCATTTAGATACCCCTTGGGGTAGCAATACAATTAATATCAAAAATATATGAAACCACAGTAACATTCAACAGATAGCTGCAATGAGAATACAGATAATAACCAAATCAAACCTCAGAAACATTCAACAGATAGCTGCAGACAAGAAGCAAAATGAACGGCCCGCGGAGCGGATTGTGGTGTGGTGTGGTTGGGTGCGTGTGCGTGTGAATGTGTGTGGTTATGATGTGTGTTGTTGTACGGCGTGAATGTGTTGTGTCGTAAATGTGTGTGTGTGTGTGTGTGTGTGTGTGTGTGTGTTGTGTGTGTGTGTGTTGTGTGTGTGTGTGTTGGTGTGTGTGTGTGGTGGCGCGTTGCGTGCGTGCGTGCGTCGTGTGAATGTATGGGTTGCACATTTATAGTTATGAGGCTTTGGGCTTTGTGGAGAGCATTCACCTGCATTTTTGTGTGTGTTCCGTCGTGCGGCTGCGGTGTTGTATCTGTGTGGTGTAACAGAGAAGCCGTCGCAAGTCCAGATGGAATTTCCTAGCAAGACTCTACCCACACCACTGTGATAGACGTCTTCTAGACGCCAGATCGCACTGAGTAGTTAGTACCAACACATCATAATGTCTCAAATGAACACACTTTCCGCCTGAAAGTGGTACAACTTTTGACCAGCCGAGACCCTGAGGCGCAAACAGGCCCCAGGGAGGACCCCCTAGAGGCGACCCATAGAGAGAGCCCTGATAGAGCCCTAGCGAGACCCCATGCAGAGACCTAGACAGCCATAGAGGACCCTAAGACCCTAGGAGAGACCCATAGAGAGACCATGACACTCATAGACGAATAGACCGCCATAGAAGACCCACGGCCCCATAGAGAGACCAATAGAGAGACCCAATAGAAGACCCCATAGACTTGAAGACCCAATAGAGAGACCCATAGAGACCGATGAGAGAGACCCCATAGACAGACCCATCAGAGAGAGACCCATAAGAGAGACCCATAGAGAGATCCATAGAGAGGCCTCATAGAGCAGACCCCATAGATACAGACCCATAGAGACACCCATAGGACCAGACCCATATGAGAGACTCATAGACAGACCCGTAGACATGACCGGCATCAGAGAGACCCAGTAGCGAGCCATAGAGAGACCGCCATAAGATACCCAATAAGTAGAGACCCATAGATACGACCATAGAGAGACCCATAGAGAGAACCCATAGAGACCCATAGAGAGACCGCATAGACAGACCCATGAGAGAGACCCATAGAGAGGACCCATAGCAGAGATTCCATAGAGAGACCCATTAGAGAGACCCATAGACAGACCCCAATAGGCAGACCGCATAGACAGACCCAATGAGAGGAACTCATAGACAGACCATAGACAGACCCCATAGAGAGACCCATAGACAACCCATAGAAGAGACCCATACGAGGAGACCCATAGACAGACCATAGACAGACCCATAGAGAGACCCGTAGAGAGAGACCCATAGAGATGATACCCATAGACAGACCCATTAGACAGACCCCATAGAGCTGACCCATAGAGAGACGCCCATAGAGAACACCCATAGAGGAGACCCATAGGAACAGACCCATAGACAGACCCATAGAGACCATAGAGAGCCCATAGACGACCCATAGACAGACCACACCATAAGAGACCGGGACCCATGAGAGAACCCATAGAGAACCCATAGAACAGACCCATAGAGAGACCCATAGAGAGACCCATGAGACAGACCCATAGAGGCCAAGAGCCCATATGAGAGACCCATAGACAGAACCCATAGAAGACCCAAGACAGACCATAGAGAGACCATAGAGAGGCCCATAACAGACCCATAGACAGACCCATAGGAGACCTAGAAGACCCATAGAGAACCCATAGAGAACCCATAGACAGAACCCATAGACGACCCATAGAAGCCCATTGCCATAGACAGACCCATAGAGAGGACCCATAGACAGACCCCATAGACAGACCCATAGACCGACCATGACAGACCATAGAGAGACCCATAGACAGACCATAGACCCAGAAGACCGCATAGACAGAACCCATAGACAGACCGGCATAGAGAGACCCAAAGACAGACCCGTAGACAGACCCAATAACAGACTCATAGAGGACCCAAAACAGACCCATAGACAGACCCATGAGATAGACCATAGACAGACCTAGAGAACCCATAGAGAGACCCATAGATAGACCCATAGAGAGAAAAACCCATAGAGAGACCCATAGAGAAACCCATAGAGAAACCCATAGAGAGACCCATAAGAGAGAACCCATAGACTAGACCCCATAGAGCTGACCCATAGCTCGACCCATAGAGGGGTAATAATCTCTCGCGTGTCATCTG
>NW_019945407.1:0-8491 GCF_002910315.2 Salvelinus sp. IW2-2015
GTGAGTGTCGTGTGTGTTTGTGTTTGTGTGTGAGCTCTCTGGTCAGTGTCATGCCTTGTCATGCTTGACGGAGAGAGAGAGGAAACTGTTGGTCAGGACTCTCTGTATCTTCCGATGGACATAGTTTCACGTGACCGTTCTAACGAAGACACTAACTACGCTAATTGGAGTCGAGTACGTTGGGACTGTCACCAAACATTGACTGTGAGATACATGACAGAGTAGCTATCTGAACCTCTGCCATGGAGAACAAAGTTAACCAAGTTCTTCAGAAGGATTTCTATTGGGTTATGGAAGAGTATTTATATATTAAAGAGCCTGATTGCTGATGTATTCTATCTGTAAAGAACGGCTTTGTGAGAAAGAGTCTTGGGGAAAGTAACCCCATTTAATTCCAGCCAGTCTTCTACATCACCTAATTGGTTACGTCTGAATTAACGTCCCATCTGTCTGTCTCTGTTGCTCTCTCTGTCTCTGTGATGTGTCTCTCTCTCTGTGTCTCTCTCTCTCTGTCTCTGTTGCTCTCTCTGTCTCTGTCTCTGTTGCTCTCTCTGCTCTCTCTCTGTCTCTGTGTGTGTGTGTCTCTATCTCTCTCTCTATCTAATGGAACGTCTCTGTCTCTCTATTCTCTGTCTCTCCCTCTATCTCTCTCTCTGTCTCTGTGGTGTGTCTCTCTATCTAATGGAATGTCCATCCTCCCCAATACTGGACCCCTCTAAGCCCCCCCCCCACCCCCCACACACACACACAAAGATCATACGCACTCAAATTTAACACACTCGTTCCCAGGACTCACTTGTCAATCTGAATTTTTTTTTAAAAAAATTTTATTTCACCTTTATTAACCAGGTAGGCTAGTTGAAGAACAAGTTCTCATTTGCAACTGCGACCTGGCCAAGATAAAGCATAGCAGTGTGAACAGACAACACAGAGTTACACATGGAGTAAAACAATAAACAAGTCAATAACATGGTAGAAAAAAAGAGAATCTATATACAATGTGTGCAAAAGGCCTGAGGTAGGCAATAAATCGAATAATTACAATTTAGCAGAATAACACTGGAGTGATAAATCATCAGATGATCATTGTGCAAGAAGACGATACTAGTGTGCAAAAGAGCAGAAAAGTAAATAAATAAAGCAGTATGGGGGGTGAGGTAGGTAAATTGGGGGTAGTTTACAGGATGGACTATGTACAGCTGCAGCGATCGGTAGCTGCTCGATAGCAGATTTTTAAAGTTGTTGAGGGAGATAAAAGTCTCCAACTTCAGAGATTTTTGCAATTCGTTCCAGTCGCAGGCAGCAGAAGAACTGGAAGGAAGGCGTCCAAATGAGGTTTTGGCTTTAGGGATGATCAGTGAGATACACCTTGCGTGAGGCGTGTTGCGGGTGGGTGTAGCCATCGTGACCAGTGAACTGAATAAGGCGGCACTTTACCTAGCATAGCCTTGTAGATGACCTGGAGCCAGTGGGCTGACGACGAACATGTAGCGAGGGCCAGCCGACTAGGCATACAGGTCCGCAGTGGTGGGTCGTAATAAGTGCTTTAGTAACAAAACGAATGGCCCTGTGATAAACTGCATCCAGTTTGCGAGTGAAGTATTGGAAGCTATTTTGTAGATGACATCCCGAAGTCGAGGATCGGTAGGATAGTCAGTTTTTCTAGGGTAAGTTTGGCGGCGTGAGTGAAGGAGGCTTTGTTGCGGAATAGAAAGCCGATTCTTGCTTTGATTTTGGAATTGGAGATGTTTGAATATGAGTCTGGAAGGAAGTTTGCAGTCTAGCCAGACACCTATGTACTTATAGATGTCCACATATTCTAGGTCGGAACCGTCCAGGTGGTGATGCTAGTCGGGCGTGCGGGTGCAGGCAGCGACGCGGTTTGAAAAGCATTGCATTTGGTTTTACTAGCGTTTAGAGCAGTTTGGAGGCCACGGAAGGAGTGTTGTATGTAATGTATGTAATGTGACTACAAAGATTTTACTGAAGGATAGAAAATCTTTTTTTTCTCTTCATTTTTGTTATTCCCAGTCCAGAACGTTTAGCTTTCTAATCTGTGGACTCGAACGTTCTAAAACAACAACAAACATAAACAACAACAACTTTATGTGTTACTAGGATTAGTAAGACTCAGATCCAAATAAGAAAACTGAAATATGCCATTTACATAAGTATTCAGAACCTTTACTTAGTACTTTGTTGAAGCACCTTTGGCAGCGCTTACAGCCTCAAGTCTTCTTGGGAATGACGCTACAAGCTTGGCACACCTGTATTTGAGGAGTTTCTCCCATTCTTCTCTGCAGATCCTCTCAAGCTCTGTCAGGTTGGATGGGGAGGGTCGCTGCACAGCTATTTTCAGGTCTCTCCAGAGATGTTTGATCCGGTTCAAGTCCGGGCTCTTGCTGGGCCACTGAAGGACATTCAGAGTCTGGTCCCGAAGCCACTCCTACGTTGTCTTGGCTGTGTGCTTAGGGTTGTTGTCCTGTTGGAAAGTGAACCTTCACCCCAGTCTGAGGTCCTGAGCGTTCTGGAGCAGGTTTTCATCAAGGTTCTCTCTGTACTTTGCTCCGTTCATCTTTGTCTCCATCCTGACTAGTCTCCCAGTCCCTGCCGCTGAAAGACATCCCCACAGCATGATGCTGCTGCCACCATGCTTCACCATCGTGCTTCACCGTAATGATGATATTGGCCAGGTGATGAGCGGGGCTTGTTTTCCTCAAGACGTGACGCTTGGCATTTCGGCCAAAAAGTTCAATCTTGGTTTCAACAGACCAGATAATCTTGTTTCTCATGGTCTGAGAGTCCTTTATTTGCCGTTTTGGAAAACGACAAGTGGGCTGTCATGTGCCTTTTCCTGAGGAGTGGCTTCCGTCTGGCCACTCTACCTTAAAGGTCTAATTTGGTGCTGCAGAGATGGTTGACCTTCTGGAAGGTTCTCACATCTCCACAGAGGAACTCTGTAGCTCTGTCAGTGTGACCATCAGGTTCTTGGTCACCTCCCTGATTGGCCGGCCAGCTCTAGGATGAGTCTTAGCGGTTCCAAACTTCTTCAATTTTAGAATGATGGATCTGTGCATTGACACAATCCTGTCTCGGAGCTCTACGGACAATTCCTTTGACCTCATGACTTTGGTTTTTGCTCTGATATGAACTGTCAACTGTGGGACCTTTATATAGACAGGTGTGTGCCTTTCCAAATCATGTCCAATCAAATCAAATTTATTTATATAGCCCTTCGTACATCAGCTGATATCTCAAAGTGCTGTACAGAAACCCAGCCTAAAACCCCAAACAGCAAGCAATGCAGGTGTAGAAGCACGGTGGCTAGGAAAAACTCCCTAGAAAGGCCGGAACCTAGGAAGAAACCTAGAGAGGAACCAGGCTCTGAGGGGTGGCCAGTCCTCTTCTGGCTGTGCCGGGTGGAGATTATAACAGAACATGGCCAAGATGTTCAAATGTTCATAACTGACCAGCAGGGACAGATAATAATAATCACAGTAGTTGTCGAGGGTGCAGCAAGTCAGCACCTCAGGAGTAAATTTAATTTTCCACAAGTGGACTCTAATCAAGCTGTAGAAACATCCCAAATATCTCAGTGTCGAGTCTCCAAGGGTCTGAATACTTATGTAAATGTATTCAATATTTTTAATACATTAGCAACATTTTTGAAAAAACATTTTTTGCTTTGTCATTATATGGGCTATTGTGTGTAGATTGATGAGAAAAACCCCCCAAATATAATAATTTTTAAATAAGGCTGTAACGTAACAAAATGTCAAGGGGTCTGAATATTTTTCTGATTATTGATTCTTGTTGTATTTTATTTCTCTTGTATTATTTACCATGTCTTTTCACGGTTAAGTATACACTCGTTGTATTCAGCCCATGTGACAAATTAAACTTTTATCTGATTAGAGTTTCAATGAATCTCACGTCGCAAAATATACCACATTCTACTCAATAACTAAACGCAATCAAAAGCTATCAGGGATTAGAATCATTAAAGGCAGAAGACAAATTATGAGATGTGTGGATGATACATTTCTAATATACAGTATGTATATTCAGGTTGGTTGTCACTAGCTGTTTACTGTTGATACTGACCACACCGTCACCGGTAGGTCCTTCTCTTATATTGAGATCAGAGGAAATCACACATCACAACAACACACACACACAACTCACCTCACACACACACACACACACACACCCACACCCACACCACACACACACACCACACACCACACACACACACACACACACACACACACACACACTCTCTCACTCACACTCTCTCACTCACACAATACCAGGCTACAGAGGACACTGAGAGGTTACCAGTGACACTACAGCACTCCCCCCTTCCTCAACCCCTCCCCCCTTCCTCACCCTCAAACCTCCCTTCCCCAACCATGACAATCACACACCCTGACCCATATTGCATGTAACCAGTGCATTAGGGGACAAAAGGGTTTGTCCATCAAATAATGGAAGAGGAGGTGCAGTAAAATATGGACAGAGGAAGGGAAGGGAGGAGACACAGTCCCGGATAACTGTCACCGGCCTTCCGAGTGGCGCAGTGGTCTAAGGCTGAGAGGAGAGGATTACTACAGACCGGTTCGATTCGCAGGCTGTGTCACGATCGGGAAAACGCATAGGCGGGCGCACGAATTGGCCGCAGCCTCGTCCGGGTTAGGGGAGGGTTTGGCCGGGGGCTTTACTTGGCTCATCGCGCTCTAGTGACCCTTATGTGGCGGGCCGGGCGCCTGTAGGCTGACTTCGGTCGTACAGTTGAACAGTTTTTTTCCTTCGACACATAGGTGCGGCTGGCTTCCGGGTTAAGCGAGCGGTGTTAAGGAGCGCGGTTTGCGGATCGTGTTTCGGAGGACGTATGACTCGCCTTCGCCTCTTCCCGGAGCCCGTTGGGAGAGTTTTGCAGCGATGAGACAAGATCGTAATTGGGTCGCAATTGGATATCACGAAATTGGAAAAATACTTACAGAAAACAAACATAACAAAGCCATCACCTACAGAGAGATGACCTGGAGAAGAGTCCCCAAAGCAAGCTGGTCCTGGGACTCTGTTCACAAAACACACCCCCAGCAGAGCCCCAGGACAGCAACACAATCAGACCAACCAAATCATGAGAAAACAAAAGTGAATTACTTGGAAAGAATTGACCAAAAAACAGAGCATGCTATTAGAATGCTATTTGGCCCTAAACAGAGACACAGTGACAGAATACTTGACACTGTGACTGACCCCAAAATTAAGGAAAGCTTTGATCATGTAAGACTCAGTCAGCATAGTCCTTGCTATTGAGAGAAAGGCCGCCAAAGGAACCTGGCTCTCAAGAGAAGACAGGCTATGTGCTCACTGCCCACAAAATGAGGTGGAACTGAGCTGCACTTCCTAACCTCCTGCCCAATGTATGACCATATCATATTAGAGACACATATTTCCCTCAGAGTTAACGACCCCCAAAGAATTAGCACAAACCCAAAACCGATATTGGAGATAAAAAACCTTTAGATTGTCAAATCCATATCTTACTGGGTGAAAATACCACAGTGTGCCATCACAGCAGCAAGATTTGTGACCTGTTGCCACAAGAAAAGGGCAACCAGTGAAGAACAAAACACCATTGTAAATACAACCCATATTTATGCTTATTTATTTTCCCTTGTGTACTTTAACCATTTGTACATCGTTACAACACTGTATATAGACATAATATGACATTTGAAATGTCACTTTTCATTTGAAACTCGTGAGTGTAATGTTTATGTAAAAGTGTTATTGTTTCACTTTTATTATTATCTATTTTACTTGCTTTGGCAATGTAAACATGTGTTTCTCATGCCAATAAAGCCCTTTGAATTGAAAATTGGAGGGGACCCAAAGAGAGAGAGAGTGGGGAGGGGGGGAAGAAAGATAGAGATGGAGATACAAAGAGACAGACAGAGAGAGGAGACAGCAGTGAGATGGCACGATGCAGAAAGAGGGGGAGGGGGGGGGGGGGGGGGGGGTTGAGAAAGACAAAGGCTGAGAGGCCTAGTAATACTACTACAACCAACCCTACTCTGGAAATCTCTCTCTCTCTCTCTCTCTCTCTCTCTTCTCACTCTCTCTCTCTCTCTCGCTCTCTCTCGCTCTCTCTCTCTATCTCTCTCTCTCTCTCTCTCTCTCTCTCTCTCTCTCTCTCTCTTCTCTCTCCTCTCTCTCTCTCTCTCTTCTCTCCTTCTCTCTCTCTCTGCCTCTCTCTCTCTCCTCTCTCTCTCTCTCTCTCTCTCTCTCTCGTCTCTCTCTCTCTCTCTGCCTCTCTCTGCCTCCCGGGTCTCTCTCTCCTCTGTCTCTCTCTCTCTGTCTCTCTGCCTCCCTCTCTCTCTGCCTCTCCTCTTCCGCTCTTTCTCTCTCATTGCCTCCCTCTCTCTCTCTCTCTGGCTTCTCCTTCCTCCACCATCTATCCCTGTCTGCCTCCCTCTCTCTCTGCCTCTCTCCATCTCTTCCTCTCTTTCTCTCTCCGCTCCCTCCTCCGTCTCTCTCTACCTCCCTCCATCTTCTCTCTCTCTCTCTCTCTCCCTCTCTGCCTCCCTCCCTCCCCCCTCCCTCCCTCCTCCCTCCCTCCATCTCTCTCCCTCCGTCCATCTCTCTCTCTCCCTCCTCCTCCTCCATCTCTCTCTCTCTCTCCTCCCTCCCTCCATCTCTCTCTCTCTCTACCTCCATCTCTCTCTCTCCCTCCCTCCTCCATCTCTCTCTCTCTCTCCCTCCCTCCCTCCATCTCTCTCTCTCTCTACCTCCATCTCTCTGCTCTCTACCTCCCTCCTCCCTCCATCTCTCTCTCCATCTCTCTCTCTCTCTCTCTTCTCTCTCTCTCTCTCTCTCTCTCTCTCTCTCTCTCTCTCTCTCTCTCTCTGCCTTCCTCCCTCCATCTCTTTCTCTCTCCCTCCTCATCTCTTCTCCTGCCTCCCTCCCTCCATCTCTCTCCCCCCTCCCCATCTCTCTCTACCTCCCTCCCTCCCATCTCTCTCTCTCTCTCTGCCTTCCCTCCCTCCATCTCTCTCTCTCTCTTTCTCTCTCTCTCCCTCCCTCCCTCTCTCTCTCTCTCTCTCCCTCCCTTCCTTCCCTACATGCCTTCCTTCTGCCTCATCAAACATAACAGTTATGACACATAGCTAAGCATAATGAGGTACTGTATCTTAAACAGACAGTAGACTCCTATCTGTAATTATACAGTATATTGTACTACTGACTGTAAGCTCCATATCTGCAGAGCCATTTCATATTACAAGGTACTTCTACATAATCACTTGTAGCGAACTGAATTTAAGTTGTGATATCAGGATGGTTCGTACGAGGCTCATATAATGTGTCCGTCGCCGATTTTGTAACATAAATCAAATCAAATCACGTTTTATTGGTCACATGTTATTGCGAGTTTGTAGCGAAATGCTTGTGCTTCTGTTCTGAATTGACTGTATGGGGGGGCGAAATAATTGGAATGACATGTGTGGTTGTAGAGAGGAAACATTGACAAAGAAAAGGCTTAGGGAGATACTGTAGAACAGACTGACAAACTGACTGACTGACTGACTGACTGGACTGACTGACTGACTGAAATGGAAAAGAGAGATAGAGAATGACAGACAAACGGAAAAGAACAGAGAGAGATGAAACAGAAAGACAGGGAAAAGAAAGGAGAGGGATTTTAAAAAGAAAAAGAAAGAAACAAAGAGGGATGGATGGAGAGATAAAGAAGACAGGCTGTTTATATGGGAGGAACCAAGAGATAAAGAGAGGATGGATGGAGAGAGAGGGAGAGATGGAGGAAGAGAGGGAGATGAGAGAGAGGAGAGATGACAGAGGAAGGAGGGATGGGATGGAGAGAGAGGAGAGATGGAGACAGAAGAGAGGGATGGGAGAGAGGGAGAGATGGCACAGAGAAGAGAGGGATGGATGGAGAGAGAGGGAAGATGGCAGAGGAAGTAGAGGAGGATGGAGAGAGAGGGAGGGAGAGATGGAGAGAGGAAGAGAGGGATGGATGGGAAGAGAGGAGAGGATGGAGACAGGGAAGGAGAGGATGGATGGAGAGAGTGGAGAGATGGAGACAGGAAGAGAGGATGGTGGAGAGAGAGGAGAGATGGAGAGAGGAAGAGAGGAGTGGATGGAGAGAGAGGGAGAGCTAAAGAGAGGAAGGAGGGATGATGGAGAGGGAGAGCTAAAGAAGAGAAGAGAGGGATGGATGGAGAGAGAGGGAGAGATAAAGAGAGAAGAGAGGGATGGATGGAGAGAGTGGGAGAGATGAGACGGAAGAGAGGATGATGGAGAGGAGGAGAGATGGAGAGAGGAAGAGAGGGATGGATGGAGAGAGAGGGAGAGCTAAAGAGAGGGAAGAGAGGGATGGAATGGAGAGAGAGGGAGAGCTAAAGAGAGAAGAGAGGGATGGATGGAGAGAGAGGGAGAGATAAAGAGAGGAAGAGAGGGATGGATG
>NW_019945407.1:10980-14811 GCF_002910315.2 Salvelinus sp. IW2-2015
TATAATAATATATAAATACCTGGTAAAATAAAGGTTAGGGTTATATATGATAATATATAAAACTGGTTAAATAAAGGGTTAGGGTTATATATATATATATAAAATACCTGGTTAAATAAAGGGTTGGGTTATATATCAATATATAAATACCGGGTTAAATAAAGGTTAGGAGTTATATTATATTAAATACCTGGTGTTAATAAAAGGGTTAGGTTATATATATAATATTAAATACCTGGTTAAATAAAGGGTTAGGGTTATATATATAATATATAAATACCTGGTTAAATAAAGGGTTATATTAATATATATAAATCCTGGTTTAATAAAGGGTTAGGGTTATTATATATAATATAAAATACCTGTGTTTATAAGGGTTTAGGAATATATATATATATATATATACCTATTATATATAATCCTGGTAAATAAAGGGTTACGGGTTATATATATAATATATAATAACCTGGTAAATATAAGGGTTAGGGTTATATATTATAATATATAAATACCTGGTTAATAAAGGGTTAGGGTTATATATATAATATATAAATACCTGGTTAAATAAAGGGTTAGGGTTATATATATAAATACCTGCGTTAAATAAAGGGTTAGGGTTATATATATAAATACCTGGTTAAAATAAAAGGTTAGGTTATATATATAAATACCTGGTTAAATAAAGGGTTAGGGTTATATATATATAATAAGCTGGTTTAATAAAGGGCTGTGGCTCAGTTGGTAGAGCATGGCGCTTGCAACGCCAGGGTTGTGGGGTTCATTCCCCACGGGGGGACCAGGATGAATATGTATGAAACGTTCCAATTTGTAGTTCGCTCTGGATAAGAGCGTCTTGCTAAATGACTTAAATGTAAATGTATATATATAATATATAAATACCTGGTTTAATAAAGGTGTGTAGGGTTTTTATAATATATTAAATACATACCTGGTTAAATAAAGGGTTAGGGTTATATATATAATATATAAATACTTGGTTAAATAAAGGGTTAGGGATATAAATATAAATAAAGGTCAAATTAAAAAATTAAAAAATTAAAAAATTGAAAGACGTATATACAAAAAGCACATACTTTATGTGCTTGTTGCCGACAAATCAATACATATGGAGGCTAATAATAATTATAGGAGCATGGAATCTCCATCTATATAGAAACAAACAGGAAATGCATAAACACTGTGTCTGTTCTGTTATATAACATCTATATTAGAAACTGGGTGGTTCGAGCCCTGAATGCTGATTGGCTGACAGCCATGGTATATCAGACCGTATACCACAGTTATGACAAAACATTTATTTTTACTGCTCTAATTACGTTGGTAGCCAGTTTATAATACTAATAAGGCACTCCGCGTTGCGTCGTGCTGAAGAACAGCCCTTAGCCGTGGTATATTGGCCATTTACCACACCCCCTCGGGCCTTATTTGCTTAATTATAGACATGACGATAGTCGCGTCTATATAGGCATTGGTTGAAGCTCAGTGTTAAATTCAAAAATCTCCCTACCAACATATCTAAGCCAATAGGACACCAATCTCGATGAAAATTTGCAAATCAACTTGATTGGAGGTACACAACACAATCCCCGCCTCTCGTCATGAGCCGTCCGGCCGTTACCAAGAACCACATACCAGATTTTTAACAGGGTCGTTCGCATTAGGGTCGTCAGACAATTTTTTGGCTCAAAACTAGCTCAATATCTGGGTGTCGGAGAAGAACGAGACTACAGAACGAGACTACAGAACAAGACTACATAACGAGACTACAGAGTCCATAAAGTGACCATTAGACTTGCCAACTTTCGGACTGAATAAGTTTGTTTCATTTATCAGTCTCACGTGCTAATTTTTGTCCATTAAGAACCAACAATGTTACCTTTTTGTAGCATTCTTGACAATGCTAACATCTTTTCAGCCAAATCTCAGAGTTCTAACACCGGTCGGTTGCTCGGCAACAACACAGCTGCTTGCGCCATGCTGCCAGTCATAAAAAGTGTACGCCAACAAACCTAGGCTACTGTACATAGCTAGCTACAGTATATGGTGGAATTCAAGCTGAGGTTTATCAATAAATGCAAACAGATATTTTGATTAGCTAGGTACCTAACTAGCGAACGTTACCTAGCTAACATTAGCTTGCTTTTGCAAAGTCCAGCAGCTAGCCTCTGTAGCTAGCAAACACCAGTCAGCTGAAAGCTAGCTCGCTAACGAACAGGCAAATAAAGGTAGTTAGCCAATGCTTATCTAGGTAGTTAGCTAGCTAGTTAGCTAATGTAACATTATACCAGTCAGATGAGGGCTAACATTGGTTAGGTAGCTAACCAACAAACAAGGAAAGCTAGCTAGCTATATTTTGCCAAGTAAGTCTTTCCAAGTAAGGCTTACTGATCTAGACACTTGCACGAGCACAAATATGCACAAATAAGATAGCAAATGTCCTTAGCTGCTACGATAGCCAGTTAACATTAACTAGCTAGTTAACATTAGCCAACATAAGACTGTAACGTTAGCTAATGTGTATGGTCAATTCATGCACCACAATGTATCATACTTTCTTACACAAAACATAGCTAGTTACCGGTAGTTACGTTAAGTTTCAAACCACCAAACTTTGGGAAAACTGCCCTCCCCTTAAGAAAAAACGATTGCAGTCAGAGTGCAGTATAACTGCAGTTCAAATTACTGCGTCCAAAATACCACAGTCGACGGCAGTTACTGCACTTTTACTGCCGTTTCAAGAACCGCATATTTTTTTTTTGTAAAGGCCACACCGCTCATGTCCGTTTGCGTTGCGCAGACCAAGCTACGTGAGACGACGTAGCCACATTTCAGACAGGAAAAACACTGTAACTACGTTGCATTTCCTCAACGTAGAACAACCAAAGACCACGACACAAACCATAGCCCAGAAAACAAAATTTGCTTTGTTAAGAAATGGTCAACTTGTTATGAATCGCATATAGCTATAGTCAATGGTTCAACCCCCAAACACACATGTAAACAGAGCCTCTGTTTAGTGCCTTACGGAAAGCATCTCTGTTTCAAACATGTCGAATACATTCCAATTCCTGCCTTGTCGTTATTCTAATCCATGTTTGTGCTGACTAATTAACACTGTGTCAAGTTACTTTTCAGGGTGTTCCCATCTACAAGTAAACAGTTGTCAGGGGGGTGTGGGTGCTCACACGGGTAAACAGTAGTCAGGGGGTGTGGGTGCTGCACACGGGTAAACAGTAGTCAGGGGGTGTGGGTGCTGCACACGGGTAAACAGTAGTCAGGGGGTGTGGGTACTGCACACAGGTAAACAGTAGTCAGGGGGTGTGGGTGCTGCACACGGGTAAACAGTAGTCAGGGCGGTGTGGGTGCTGCACACGGGTAAACAGTAGTCAGGGGGTCTGGGTACTGCACACGGGTTAACAGTGTTCAGGGGGTGTGGTGTGCACACGGGTAAACAGTAGTCAGGGGGTCTGGGTTACTGCACACGGGACGTTAACAGTAGTCAGGGGTGTGGAGCTGCACACGGAGTAAACAGTAGTTCAGGGGGTGTGGTGGGTACTGCACATGGGTAAACAGTAGTCAGGGGGTGTGGGTGCTGCACACGGATAAACAGTAGTCAGGGGGTGGTGGGTGATGCACACGGGTAAACAGTAGTCAGGGGGTGTGGGTACTGCAACAGGGTAAACAGTAGTCAGGGGGGTGTGGGTGCTGCACACGGGTAAACAGTAGTCAGGGGTGTGGTGGGTACTGCACACGGGTAAACAGTAGTCAGGGGGGTCTGGGGTACTGCACACGGGTAAACAGTAGTCAGGG